>NC_089781.1:13942880-13982880 GCF_040412425.1 Macrobrachium rosenbergii
GCAATATTAACCACATTTCTGGGTAATATTTTTATCAATGATCAAGCACCCAGCTGACAAGGGATACGCAATCTAGAAATTCAGATGAATTCTGCAGTGTTTGAAAAATGGTTTAAAACCCAGCTTCTTCCCAATATAGGGCCATCTGCCATCATAGTGTTGGATAACGCTTCTTATCATTCAGTTCGAATTAATAAACCTCCGACAATGTCTGCCAAAAGGATGAAGTTAAAGACTGGCTAATAAAAAATTAGTAAAGTTGCAAAGACATTCATGTAAAGAAAATGATTACGTGATTGACAGACTGGCAAGAGATCATGGACATAGTGGTTAGGCTGCCTCCATATCACTGCCAGTATAATGCAACAGAACTGATATGGGCGCAGGTGAAATCATACGTGGCAAAGAAGAATCATTTTAAAAAATCAGACCTGCTTCCTTTGGTCAAAGAAGCAATTGAATCCATATCTTCTGACAACTGGGCTAATGATGTGAGACATGCCGAAGATATAAAAAGAGATGACGCTTCAAGAGATGTTTGCATTGATAAATATATAGATTCTTTTGTTATCGATGTAGCATCCTCTGACGAGGATTCTTCATAAGTAATGTCTCCTCATACTTCGATTGTAAATAAATTTATTGCTTTCCCTTGTTGTGTGATATCCTGTTGAACACTGAAATTGAAATAAATTGAAATATAGATCTGTTTTTTCGACAGAAAGTGGCAGAAATATCTTTAAAAATCTACATATAACAGAAATGCCACAGCAGTGATGAGTATCATATGACAGTGCTTTAAAAGCACAGGTAAATCTAATACTGTATAAATGTGTAATATATATATATATATATATATATATATATATATATATATATATATATATATATATATATATATATATATATATATAATTGTGATATAGTTTTGAGCTTTTGAATTGCTTTCTTTCGTGCATGCCGTAATCCGTCTTTACCTCCTTGCTGTATCAAGGTTGAATTTTCACTGTACAGCTATAAAATAGCTCATAATAAACATTCTTTAAATATTGTTACACCCATATATATATATATATATATATATATATATATATATATATATATATATATATATATATATATATATATATATATATATGGGTGTAACAATATTTAAAGAATATTTATTATGAGCTATTTTATAGGTGCACAGTGAAAATTCAACCTTGATACAGCAAGGAGGTAAAGACGGATCACGGCATACACGAAAGAAAACAATTCAAAAGCTCAAAACTATATCACAATTATATGACTTCGATAACAGCAAAGGAACAGTAATAAAAACTATAGTAGATGACGTAACTCAAGAACATTGCTCAGTACAGCATCCAAATAAACAAAACTGAAAATGAAAGCACATCTAGGTTTCCAAATTTCTTGCATCTATCATTTTCATATATTGAATTTTTTTTTATCTAAAATTTAAGTGGGACAACAAAACTTCATTCAGAACTTTCTATTATAGTACACGTGCTTGATAACAGGCGCAAACAATGAGAGCTTGAAGTCAGAAGGTTAATGGTCAGTTTAAGAGGGGCAAAGTCTCTTCCTAAAACGGTCGTACTATAGTAACCCTCCCCGCCTTTCTTGTTTACTTGCTAACCTTGTTTACTCTTATTCAGTTTTCATCCTCTGGACTTTACTACTGAAGGTAATCTATTTCTTGTTTTGTCATTGTCATTTTTCAATCTTTAAAGCATTTTAATTTTGTAAGCTCTGTTGTCAGTTTTAATTAGTGTTTTTGTATCTTTTTAGCCAGAAAAGATGGGATATGGGTGATCCTGAAGCGCACCTATTAATAAATATATCAATGATGAGCTGACTGTTCTTCCTATCCGTACTCCCTACTATATATATGCATATATGTATATATGTATATATATATGTATATATATATATATATATATATATATATATATATATATATATATATATATATATATATATATATATATATATATATATATTATATGTATATATATATATATATATATATATATATATATATATATATATATATATATATATATATATATATATATATATATATATATATATATATATCTTTCTATCTATGCATCTATCTCTGTGTCTAACTATCTGTTAATACACACACTAACACACACATATATGTATACATACGTATATATTAACTTTATCACATACACAATTGTTCTGTGCATTAACTAAATTACTAAAGGACCTCATTCAAACTGGATGGTATCTATAGATACCATGCAGTTTGAATGAGGTCCTTTTAATAATATATATATATATATATATATATATATATATATATATATATATATATATATATATATATATATATATATATATATACACATCACGAAAGGAAGCAGTAGGGAAAGGCATCATCATCTACAGTTTATTTTCAATGCCGACGTTTCATGACGAATTCCAAGTCGCATTTTCAAGGCTATAAAATATAATATAATTTGCGAACATCAATAACAAATTAATGCAATGGCAACAGCTCTTTATGTAGTAAAAATATTTAAAACAAAACACCTCATTCCAAGACAAGTCAATAATGAGTAAAAGGAGTTCACTAAAATCTTAAAACAACCTACCTATATGAAAGAAAGAACAAGACTAACATAAATAAGTACAAACAGAGTGAGGAAAACCAGTTGCCCAAACTAGGCTATAAACAATTTCACTGAGGACGATTGAGTATTTAACGACGGCACAGTCTTCCTGATAATTATGGATTCTAGGATGGTTAAGTCGTTGTTGTTCTGCACTCGGCCTAGGATGGAAAAATCCTTGCTGTCAATATAAGTTTTACATAATTTTGAATGATTTCGTATATTTGATTGCTCAGGATTAGATAACCTGCTACCTGTTCTATGACTTATGCCCCTGTGGGAATCTATGCGGACCTTCAACAGCCTCCTCGTGCATCCCACATATGTATATCCCGTGATCACATCCCAGGCAAGTGTACTTGTAAACAACGCTGGACGAAAACAGAGGACTGAGCCGGTCTTTGACTCTGAACAGAGACCCTATTGTAAAGGGATTTTTCGGGATGATTTTCAGGTTTAAAGCTGGAAAACTCTTTTGAATAATGGCTGTGCATTTTCTCCTAAAAGTATCATCATGCACGAAAGGGAAACTTGCATGCATCTTTAGTTTCGGCACAGTCGATTCAGGTGTTGCCGGAGTCATTTTCTGTAGTAGCAGTTTATTTAGGGATCTGAAAAAAAGTCGTGATGGAAAACAATTATTATTGAAATATTTCACTAAAAAGGATATCTCATCGTGGAAACTCTTCCAGTTTGACGAGTGGGTGTAAGCCCTATGGAGGAGGGTTAAAATAGAGTTCAGTTTCAAATGAAAAGAAACACGAACTATAAAAATTCATTCCCAAACCAGTAAATGTATTTTTCTATACACACCTGTGTAAAAACCTGAGTCACCTCTGGAAATAATAAGATCAAGGAAGGGAGTTTGTTATTTACCTCCTTCTCCATAGCTTGAACCTTATGTTTGGATGTTGTCGGATGACGAACTCCAGAAAGGACTCTGCATGACATTCATGACGAAATAGGGAGAACGTGTCGTCAACATATCTTCGATAAAATAGAGGGCGGAACCTAATGGGACATTCTTCTATTATGCGCTCCTCCAGGAGCACATGAAGATGTTAGCAAAAATTGGACCAAGTGGTGATCCCATGGCCATCCCTTCAGTTTGTTTATACAAACTGAAGGCAAAGGTCGTGTCCAGCACGGCCAGCTCTAAAAGTTGTTTAAAAATGTTCTACTAAAATTATTAAAAATTGCATCTTCATCAGTAAAAAAGTTTGCTTAATATTATCTCAGTATTATTATTATTATTATTATTATTATTATTATTATTATTATTATTATTATTATTATTATTATTATTATTATTATTGGAGAAGCAATTCCACAGTTATGTATATGTACATATATTTGAAGATAAATATACAACTGTGGATTTGCTTCTTCATTTTAAGACTCATGCTACTATGAGTATTTTTTTATTACTATTTTTTTTTTTTTTTAGAATATGAATCCAATTCATACGGGACAAGCATACAGGGACCATTGACTTGAAATACAAGCCTCCAAAGTATATGGTAGACAGGTTTTCCAGGAATATTGGAAAAGTTTTCCGTGCGTCTTTAATAGTGTTCTTGAAGAATCTAAAAATTATTTCTTTTCCGAAGAAGAATTTTTCTTTAAATAAGACAAGCGATTTAAACTACTCTGTATCCTTCAAAAAATCTACTATTATAATTTGATGCTGGTACCATAAAAAAACTATATATTTATAACTTACTCTGCTATGCGAAAAAACTTAATCATTCCTTGCTGGAGGCAGCCATCTCTCTCTCTCTCTCTCTCTCCCCCTTAATAAGGTGATCAATGGCAATGGAGAAGCCTTGTTAAAACAAAAAGGTCACTTTTCTCTTGAAGCTGACTGGATTACTGGGCGCTAGTGATGACCATTTCAGGAAACAGAAATTCTTGAGACCACCTTATTTTTAACTATTGGGAAAAATTAACGCACACAGACGCACAAACCAGTGTATACACACACACACACACACACACACACACACACACACATATATATATATATATATATATATATATATATATATATATATATATATATATATATATATATATAAAATATATGTATATATACTTATATAAACATATATTTATGTATATGTATCTATCTATAATAATAATTTCCAAGTTGATCTTGTCCTCCCGGGGTGAAATTTTCTAGAAAGCTTTATTGCCACGAAAATAGCATTTTTTTAAAGAAATAAATGTAAATGTAGCGAAAAATCATCATCATCGTATCCTTTTCCCTCGTCGTCGGGAGGAGAGATATCTATCTATCTATCTATCTCTATCTATCTATATGTATATATATACATATATATAGATATATAAATATATGTAGATATACATATATATATATATATATATATATATATATATATATATATATATATATATATATATATATATATATATATATATATATATATATATATATATATATATATATATATATATATATATATATATATATATATATATATATATATATATATATATATATATATATATATATATATATATATATATACATATATATATATATATATATATATATATATATATATATATATATATATATATATATATATATATATATATATATATATATATATATATATATATATATATATATATATATATATATATATATATATATATATATATATATATATATATATATATATATATATATATATATATATATATAATATAATATATATAACAAACAAATATACAGTAATATACTTATAAAAATATATATATAGATATCACCTTACAATATAAATATAGAATATATATAATAGTATAAAAATATATATATAAAAAACAAAACAAAAAGATCATATATACAAATATATATATATATAAAACAATATATATATATATATAGTTTGCGTGTTTAATATATATATATAGTTTAATGTTTAAATAGGTCATTATATATTTATATCTGATATTTTGTTTTATATTTATCTATATATATATTATATTTATATATTATATATATATATATTTATATTATAATGAGCGTCTATATATATATTATTTTTTATATATATATATACTGTATTTGTTTATTTCTCTGTTATTATAAAGATAAAAAGATATTTTCTTAAATTAGACAATTTTTATATATATATATATATATATATATATATATATATATATATATATATATATATATATATATATATATATATATATATATATATATTTCTCCAACGACGAGAGAAAAGGATACGATGATGATTTTTCACTAAATTTTTAATTTCTTTCTTTTTTAAAAATATTGATGTTTTCGTCGCAATAAAGCTTTCAAGAAAATTTCATACCTTCTGCTGCAAGAAAGAATCATTGTCGCCTGGCGCCGTAATATCTTCGTGTTTTTCCTGCAGTCGTTTTAGAATTCTTCCGCTCATGCGTATAGCGCCATCACTCAATAGGTGCACTGACACCAAGGACTACAGTGGCCATCTCAGGGATCCTCCAGGAAGACGTCTTGAAGCCTTCAGAGACAGCATGTGAGCAAAGAAGGTGAAGTTTATGGTTAAAATGAACTGGATGACGAAGCAGATCGACTAAAAGAGATTTTCAAGAGGGAAAAGTACATCACGAGAATGGCAGATAGCTTCAGTCTGTAATTGTTTACTGCTGAAAATATGGACTACTTCGTGGAGCAGTATGAAGTCGAGGTTCCCACCTTCTGCGATTATTCGGCACCTCTACAGTCGTATTGTCACTCACGGACGCAAGCTCTTCATTCGAAATAAGAAAGGAAATAATCAAGAAGAGAGGAAGACAGTGGAACGGAGGAACTGAAGAATTTATACGAAATAAAAGGTAGAGAACTTGAGGTGTTTTCTAAGCTGATTGAGAGGGGATTTTGGATGCCCAAAATTACCGCTTGGAGCAGTTCTTCGCTCTAATTAAGAAAGAGAAGGAACAAAAAGAGACGACATCGGCGTGGAGGTATACTGAAGAATGCTGACGAAGAAAAAGTAGATAACCTGAGGTGTTAGAAACTACTTCAAAGATTTTGGATTCACAGAATTACTTTTCGGAGAAGCAAGGAAGAATCGAAGGGATGATCAATATTGTCAGTAAGAGGGAATCTCATAAGTTTATAGAAGACGACTCCTTAAAGCAAAGAAGCTGTTTATGTGCCAGAAAAAGAACTCCAAGTAATGGTTATCGCGATGTTGAAATGATCTAAAACCTTCGAGATTTTCCTTGAAGACATTTTGGAATCCTTCAGTCTCCGGCTCCTGGAAGGACGAGAGAAATGCCATTCGCGCATGCGCCGAGCTTCAAAGTGTCCAGAACAATCTCCGAGATGCTTCAAATCGTCTGGAAGCCTTCGGAGACAGAAAGTGTCAGTTTTGAAAAGTAGGGTAAGAGAAAGCAAAGAGTATTGGTGAGGGGAAGGGTCCGACCCAGAGGCCGCTTCCTTCCTCCAAGGAAGCAGCCTATGGGTCTGACCCTTCCCATGGAAAGGGCCCAAGCCCTTTAAGGATTGGCCCCAAAAGCCTACAAGGCTTGCCAGTCTTTTGAGGGCAGCCTTGAAGGGAAGGGTCCGACCCAGAGGCTGCTTCCTCGGAGGAAGGCAGGTATCCTGTCAGGCTGGGGAAGCAGGCCTGGAGAGGGCCCAAGAACTTCAAGGATGAGGCCCAAAGTCCTCCAAGGGTGGCCAGTCTCTTGAGGGCAGCCTTGAAGGGAAGGGTCCGACCCAGAGGCTGCTTCCTCGGAAGAAGGCAGGTATCCTGCCAGGCTGGGGAAGCAGGCCTGGAGAGGGCCCAAGAACTTCAAGGATGAGGCCCAAAGTCCTCCAAGGATGGCCAGTCTCTTGAGGGCAGCCTTGAAGGGAAGGGTCTCAACCCAGAGGCTGCTTCCTCGGAGGAAGGCAGGTATCCTGCCAGGCTGGGGAAGCAGGCCTGGAGAGGGCCCAAGAACTTCAAGGATGAGGCCCAAAGTCCTCCAAGGATGGCCAGTCTCTTGAGGGCAGCCTTGAAGGGAAGGGTCCGACACAGAGGCTGCTTCCTCGGAAGAAGGCAGGTATCCTGCCAGGCTGGGGAAGCAGGCCTGGAGAGGGCCCAAGAACTTCAAGGATGAGGCCCAAAGTCCTCCAAGGATGGCCAGTCTCTTGAGGGCAGCCTTGAAGGGAAGGGTCTGACCCAGAGGCTGCTTCCTCAGAGGAAGGCAGGTATCCTGCCAGGCTGGGGAAGCGGGCCTGGAGAGGGCCCAAGAACTTCAAGGATGAGACCCAAAGTCCCCCAAGGATGGCCAGTCTCTTGAGGGCAGCCTTGAAGGGAAGGGTCCGACCCAGAGCTTCCTTCCTCCAAGGAAGCAATGGGTCTGACCCTTCCCATGGAAAGGGCCCAAGCCCTTTAAGGATTGGCCCAAAGCCTACAAGGCTTGCCAGTCTCTTGAGGGCAGCCTTGAAGGGAAGGGTGACCCAGAGGCTGCTCAGAGGAAGGCAGGTATCCTGCCAGGCTGGGAAGCGGGCCTGGAGAGGGCCCAAGAACTTCAAGGATGAGACCCAAAGTCCCCAAGGATGGCCAGTCTCTTGAGGGCAGCCTTGAAGGGAAGGGTCTGACCCAGAGGCTGATGAGGAAGGCAGGTATCCTGCCAGGCTTCCGGGCCTGGAGAGGGCCCCAAGAACTTCAAGGATGAGACCCAAAGTCCCCCAAGGATGGCCAGTCTCTTGAGGGCAGCCTTGAAGGGAAGGGTCCGACCCAGAGGCTGCTTCCTCGGAGGAAGGCAGGTATCCTGCCAGGCTGGGGAAGCGGGCCTGGAGAGGGCCCAAGAACTTCCCATGGACCCAAAAGGATGGCCAGTCTCTTGAGGGCAGCCTTGAAGGAGGGGGGCCAATGCCTTCCTTCCTCCAAGGGCATGGGTGAGAGGGCTTCTCGGAGGAAGGCAGGTATCCTGCCAGGCTGGGGAAGCAGGCCTGGAGAGGGCCCAAGTCAAAGTCCTCCAAGGATGGCCAGTCTCTTGAGGGCAGCCTTGAAGGGAAGGGTCTGACCCAGAGGCTGCTTCCTCGGAGGAAGGCAGGTATCCTGCCAGGCTGGGGAAGCGGGCCTGGAGAGGGCCCAAGAACTTCAAGGATGAGAGTCCCCAGGAAGTCCTTGAGGGCAGCCTTGAAGGGATGGCCAGTCTCGGAGGAAGGCAGGTTTGCCAGGCTGGGGGCAGCCTTGAAGGGGAGGAGGGTCCTCCAAGGATGGCCAGTCTCTTGACGGCAGCCTTGAAGGGGAACCAGAGGCTGCTTCCTCGGAGGAAGGCAGGTATCCTGCCAGGCTGGGAAGCAGGCCTGGAGAGGGCCCAAGAACTTCAAGGATGAGGACCCAAGTCCTCCAAGGATGGCCAGTCTCTTGAGGGCAGCCTTGAAGGGAAGGGTCTGACCCAGAGGCTGCTTCCTCGGAGGAAGGCAGGTATCCTGCCAGGCTGGGAAGCGGGCCTGGAGAGGGCCCAAGAACTTCAAGGATGAGACCCAAAGTCCCCAAGGATGGCCAGTCTCTTGAGGGCAGCCTTGAAGGCCAGAGGCTGCTTCCTCGGAGGAAGGCAGGTATCCTGCCAGGCTGGGGAAGCAGGCCTGGAGAGGGTCCAAGAACTTCAAGGATGAGGCCCAAAGTCCTCCAAGGATGGCCAGTCTCTTGAGGGCAGCCTTGAAGGGAAGGGTCTGACCCAGAGGTTGCTTCCTCGGAGGAAGGCAGGTATCCTGCCAGGCTGGGAAGCAGGCCTGGAGAGGGACCAAGAACTTCAAGGATGAGACCCAAAGTCCTCCAAGGCTGGCCAGTCTCTTGAGGGCAGCCTTGAAGGGGGCAGCCTTTGAAGGGATGGGTCCGACCCAGAGGCTGCTTCCTCGGAGGAAGGCAGGTATCCTGCCAGGCTGGGGAAGCAGGCCTGGAGAGGGCCCAAGAACTTCAAGGATGAGACCCAAAGTCCTCCAAGGATGGCCAGTCTCTTGACGGCAGCCTTGAAGGGAAGGGTCCGACCCAGAGGCTGCTTCCTCGGAGGAAGGCAGGTATCCTGCCAGGCTGGGGAAGCAGGCCTGGAGAGGCCCAAGAACTTCAAGGATGAGGACCAAAGTCCTCCAAGGATGGCCAGTCTCTTAAGGGCAGCCTTGAAGGGAAGGGTCTGACCCAGAGGCTGCTTCCTCAGAGGAAGGCAGGTATCCTGCCAGGCTGGGGAAGCGGGCCTGGAGAGGGCCCAAGAACTTCAAGGATGAGACCCAAAGTCCCCAAGGATGGCCAGTCTCTTGAGGGCAGCCTTGAAGGGAAGGGTCCGACCCAGAGGCTGCTTCCTCGGAGGAAGGCAGGTATCCTGCCAGGCTGGGGAAGCAGGCCTGGAGAGGGTCCAAGAACTTCAAGGATGAGGCCCAAAGTCCTCCTAGGCTGGCCAGTCTCTTAAGGACAGCCTTGAAGGGAAGGGTCTGACCCAGAGGTTGCTTCCTCGGAGGAAGGCAGGTATCCTGCCAGGCTGGGGAAGCGGGCCTGGAGAGGGACCAAGAACTTCAAGGATGAGACCCAAAGTCCTCCAAGGCTGGCCAGTCTCTTGAGGGCAGCCTTGAAGGGATGGGTGGGCAGCCTTGAAGGGATGGGTCCGACCCAGAGGCTGCTTCCTCGGAGGAAGGCAGGTATCCTGCCAGGCTGGGGAAGCAGGCCTGGAGAGGGCCCAAGAACTTCAAGGATGAGGCCCAAAGTCCTCCAAGGATGGCCAGTCTCTTAAGGGCAGCCTTGAAGGGAAGGGTCTGACCCAGAGGCTGCTTCCTCGGAGGAAGGCAGGTATCCTGCCAGGCTGGGGAAGCAGGCCTGGAGAGGGCCCAAGAACTTCAAGGATGAGACCCAAAGTCCTCCAAGGCTGGCCAGTCTCTTGAGGGCAGCCTTGAAGGGAAGGGTCCGACCCAGAGGCTGCTTCCTCGGAGGAAGGCAGGTATCCTGCCAGGCTGGGGAAGCAGGCCTGGAGAGGGCCCAAGAACTTCAAGGATGAGGCCCAAAGGCCTCCAAGACTGGCCAGTCTCTTAACCCTATCTGGTGCAAGTTGGGTCTGGGCAGACCCACCCTATGGGAATCTTTTTTTTCATTTTTAGATAATTTTATTTAATAATCGTTTTTAGTTGATTCTATGATTACCAAAATATGGGAAATTATTAATTATTTTCATTTTCATTAGCCCTTTGATTACGGCCGAGATGAGACCTCACACTTACCACAATCCGGAGGGTTTTCAGACGGTAGTCACCCGTAGCATGCTACCAGACGCACGAAATCGTAAACAATCATTGTAATAGCGTTTGAATTTGTTGTTTTGCTGCAAATTAACCTGTTTTATTTATATGATAATATTGTGATAGTAGCGATCCGTGATATAGATATTATGCAATTAATGTAACAACACAAATAAATAAACATAGGATAAGTACTATATATCGGGGTTTAGTGTTGCCAGAGGTATAAGCACTGCACTGATTGAGGATGACAGTCTTCTTTTTTTTGTCATTTTCTCTAATTCTGTTTGAATCCGTAAAGGACAGCTACATCACAGTTGTGTATTATAGTTAAAAATTATTTGTATATTCGTCAGAAAACTAATCATAAAGAATGTTTATCATTTTTATGGTTCGCTTACTATTCCACTAGCTGGGCTGAGCAGAGAAGAGAGAGAGAGAGAGAGAGAGAGAGAGAGAGAGAGAGTGACAGAATAAAAATTTTTACCTATGATTTATTCCTTCTAATTGTACATCAATAACATTGGAAGTAAGTAGACACAATCACAATATTGGTTGCAATATTAACCACATTTCTGGGTAATATTTTTAGCAATGATCAAGCACCCAGCTGACAAGGGATACGCAATCTAGAAATTCAGATTTATCAACACTGTCTGAGCTCTTGTATAAAGAGACTAGCGTTGGCATTGGTCCTACTTTGGTTTTACCATTCAGGCATACGCATAGACTTATAAAATTATGTGGACTGTGGGTGATTTAATATATTTACTAGTTTATGTCATTCGTATTTTATATTTCAGGAATATGGAATAACTTCTAATATCTTATTATACATTCTTGCAAATAGATAGGAATTTTATCTATTCAAGTAGAATACATATTTTTAGATGTTCATTATCTGTGTTACACTATTATTTTAAGACTGCTATTCAGAAAAAAATATCTCCGACACTTCTATAATACTGGGAATGCCGTTTTACCAGGAAAGTGTTTTAGAGAGAGAGAGAGAGAGAGAGAGAGAGAGAGAGAGAGAGAGAGAGAGAGAGAGAGAGAGAGAGAGAGAGAGAGAGAGAGACCATATAAACGGTAAGAATGGCAGGTATTTATTTTTCTTGGTTAGTACAGCTGCTGCCAAATAATAAATCTACACTGAGAAAAAATGATACTATCTTTTGTGCCATATAAAGTAAATAATTTATATAAATTCAGGTTAAAAAGATAAAAGGAGACGTATAATTGTTTACCTTGAGCCTCTCCTTTACCTGTAAAGATTATTCTGCAGGTTATATATTTGCAGTCTACAAGTGGGGAATTCTTTTGTTATTTTTGGCCTAAGCGATGTAGGTAATTGAAAAAGACTATTAGACACCTAACAATTTTCTGTAGTCTAAAATTTCCCCAGGGTTTTTATGTTCGTTATCTATTCCCCATTCACCTTTTATTCAAACCTTGTCTCCATATTACGAATGGTAATCAGCCACGTGCGGGCAAAAAGAAACAGCCCTTAGTCTATAAAGCGATTAGTCATTGTCCCCACAAAACGCTGCAGGGGGCAATATAAGTACTCACCCTACCCAGGATTATTCATAGCCTAAAGGAAACCTCACCAATAATGCTCGACCCCATCTTCTTTATTTGTTCCTTCGTTGCTAATCACTTTTCTTATAAGTGAAAGTAATGGAGCAGTAGCAAAATGTCTCAATAAAGAAAAATATCAAAGATAGAAAATTATATATATATATATATAATATATATATATATATATATATATATATATATATATATATATATATATATATATATATATATATATATATATATATATATATATATATATATATATATATATATATATATATATATATATGAATCCATGACAACGCTGCTTACACGACACAACAATATATTTTGATCACTAGTGAATATGGACTTTTGTTAGGTGAGAATCGCATTTCCATGGCACATGCAGGTGTGACAGGCGACGTAGGTGGTACGTGAGATGTCGGAATCCTTTTGATGAAAATGACCGGTTGTTGTTTCTGACCCCGTTTACCTTCCACCTGCGTTGAGTTTGGTGGGCCTGAACGCTGGAATACTACCTTGGGAATAGGGCCTGGGATTATCCCTTGTCCTTGTGACAGGTTCAAATTCATTGTTTGGTTGATGATGGCGGTCAAAAGTCAGGAAAAAGTAAAAATCATATTAGCTGCCAGTAATAAAGGAATATTCCAAAATCGGCCATTGTCAGTGAAACAAGCAATTATTCCAACGGTCACGCCCACCAAATTCGACAAAGTGGAAGGTACAGCGAGCTGAAAACAAAGCAGGTCATTTCTGTCAAAGCACACGTGCATCTCAATACCACCTACATACATACATACAGTATATGTACAAACACACACACATTACTGCATATATATATATATATATATATATATATATATATATATATATATATATATATATATATATATATATATATATATATATATATATATGAATCCATGACAACGGCAACAATGATTACACGACACAACAATACATTTTGGACACTAGCGAATATGGACATTTGGAAGGTGACAATCGTATTTCCATGGCAGAGACGTGGGTGGTACGTGAGATGCCGGAATCCTTTTGATGGAAATGACCGGTCGTTGTTTTCTGCTCTTGCTTACCTTCCACCTGTGTTGAGTTTGGTGGGCCTGAACGCTGGAATACTACCTTGGGAATAGGGCCTGGGATTATCCCTTGTCCTTCAGACAGATTCCAATTCAATGTTTGATTGACGATGGCGGTCAAAAGTCAGGGGGAAAGTGGAAACAACCTCCTTGAATGGAAATCGTATTAGCCGCAAGTAAAAAGGGAGGTTCCAGAATCCGCATTTGTCAAAGAAACAAGGAATTGAGACTGCCAGGGCTTGGGATAATCCCGGGGGCCCATTTTCAAGCTAATATTCCAACGGTCACGCCCACCAAATTCGACAAAGGTGGAGGGTACAGCGGCTGAAAACAAAGCAGTTCATTTCTGTCAACAGGACACGTGCATCTGAAATGCCACCTACGCGCGTCGTCTGTCACACTTGCATGTGACATGTAAACACAATTGCCACCTCGCCACATTCACTAGGGATCAATATTATAAATCACATTGCTGATCAAAATGTGTAATTGTGTGGTGTGTGTATGTGTATGTATATATATACTATATATGTATGTATGTATGTATGTATGTATGTATGTATGTATGTATGTATATGTATATATAATATATATATATATATATATATATATATATATATATATATATATATATATATATATATATATATATATATATATATATATATATATATATATATATATATATATATATACATATATATATATATATATATATATATATATATATATATATATATATATATATATATATATATATATATATATATATATATATATAATGCCCCGAAGGAAAGAGAAACGAGTCTGCTAAGTAAAGGACAATACGTCGAAAAGCCTTGCAATACTCTGTTGCTTCTCTTTCCTTCGTGGAATTGTCTTTATTTATATATTCATCACGTTCCATATTCTCGTGATTCAGTTATATATATATATATATATATATATATATATATATATATATATATATATATATATATATATATATATATATATATATATATATATATATATATATATATATATATATATATATATATATATATGAATAAAAAAAAGCACGTTAAAAGAAGAAGAAGATGTGTGTGTGTAATATATATACAATTAATTACATATATATGAGTGTATATATATATGTATATATGTTTGTGTGTGTGTGTGTATGTAAAATACAAACACATACTCACACCTATCCCTATAAAAATAAAAAATTGGATAAATTCCTGTTACAAAAATGATTAAACATATGGTATATATATATATATATATATATATATATATATATATATATATATATATATATATATATATATATATATATATATATATATATATATATATATATATATATATATATATATATATATATATATATACAGTATATACTGTATATATATATATATATATATATATATATATATATATATATATATATATATATATATATATATATATATATATATATATATATATATATATATATATATATATATATATATATATATATATATATATATATATATATATATATATATATATATATATATATATATATATATATATATATATATATATATATTATATATATATATATATATATATATATATATATATATATATATATATATATATATATATATATATATATATATATATATATATATTTAATCACTAACATTTTGGAATTTGTTCAATTGTTTTTGAACCAATATTCAGGGAAGTTGTAGGGTTTTGTAGATCATTTTATTCTGTTATAATTTTCTACAGATATTTTTCTTTTCTTTCAACTATTCTAGTGGTACCTGTTTACTTACATCTTATTTTTGAGAAACATCTAATGAAAATGTCAGCAAATGCCGCATGAAAGTTGGGTATTGTTCTTAAGTCCTCATATACTTATATGAGTGATTAAATCAGTGCAACATTTTTAGGTAATTTGTCCTTCCTTTACTAGGATACTGTTCTCCGGCAGATGTCTGCTTCTGCCAGAGATTTATATCTTTTAGAGTGGTTCGAGGTGGAAGGTTTCTTTGGCAGCTATGCCTTGGACCATAGACGGATGGTCTCTTGTTTGTCACTTTTTCATAAGTTGTATTTTGACATATCTTTCACATTCTCAGTTGATCCCTGATCCCCTGTTGCTGCTGAGAGAGCAACCAGATTCGCTGAACAGCAGCATCAATGTGCAGTAAATGTACCTCGCCTTCGAACTTTTCAGTTCCAGGGACCTTTATTCCTCACGCCTTACAACTGTGGAACAGCCTCTTTACTGAGGATGTGTTGCAAACGGAACTTCAAAAGTTCAAGTGAATGTAATGCATTACTACCCTTATGCAATACATCTTGTATTTAATACTTTGTTTACATTTTTATTTATTTATTGTTAGTACATCTGTTTTCTAATAACTGATCTCCTCTTTCTGTATTTCCTACTACCTTCTGTTATTTCACTCGAATGAACACCATTTTCTTAGGATGCTTGAATTTCAAGTTAGTTACCCCTGTGGGCTTGTTTCATATGGATAGGGTTCATCTTCTGAATAATAATAATAATAATAATAATAATAATAATAATAATAATAATAATAATAATAACAACAACATTGTCTATATTCATTAATCTCATGGTAACGGTTATTATATTGTTATTATTATTCTCATATCTCATAAATCATCAATACCATGATTATCAGATTTACATTACATGCGACTCATTTTATATTTTATGATATCCAGTCTTCAAAGGACAGAAAAGGAACATTAAACGCAAAATAGTAATTTACTCTCTCTCTCTCTCTCTCTCTCTCTCTCTCTCTCTCTCTCTCTCTCTCTCTCTCTCTCTCACTAAAGACTAAAGCCATAATTTGATGAAGAAAATTATAATACGGATGAATTTCAACATTTATTTTTACAAAAATCTTTTTGCTGTAGATAAAAAAACAAAATCAGAAAATGTATAAACACATAAGACTCAATATGATTGGAAGAAGCTTTTATGACATACGTTGAATGAAATCAAACAATGTGAATAACAAATGGTTATGAATCTGAATATTTAATAAGCTGAACATAATAATCTTGACAAAACTTTTACGACAGAATTCTAGTAATTCAGAAGTGTGTGGTATTCTCTGAAACAAGGAGCGACACATAGTCCTACATTGCAGTCTTTACACATGAAATATGTCTGCTGGCCTTTCTTGGGCCTACAGGATGTATGCGAGCACACACGACATCTTAGTCTAGGTCGCAGTTGTTTTTCTGTTGAGGGAACTGGATCAGGAAAGTGTCTTTCTGTTAGCCGCCTTGGCTGCGTTATTACGGTGCGGGTAATTATCTTGTTAGGTGCTGGAGGGTACCTTTCAATCAACTGCAGAACGACTGACTTAGAAAACTGTAAATATGACCCTTTCTTGCCAGTAACAAATCCATGCAAGTGATGACAGTTTACTAGTATCATATCAAGCAGACGGAAAAATAGTTTTATGTACCATCTCGTGGTTTTACGGATACACTTCACAGAACTAATAAGCATGTCGTTCTTGTCCACAATCCGCATTTTCTTATTATAGTCAACAACGCATGCAGGTTTTTGCACAAATTCCCTGGTCGACACCTTTTTCACAGTCTACCATTATATTTTCATGTACTGAAGATAACATATACACTGTCCTGTTATCCTGCCATTTTTAAACCTAATATTCCATTGCAGTTTTGAGACGAAATCTCAGATTTGTTCACATCAGGAAATTTAGGCATAAATTTCCTATTTTTCCGGACTGTTCCACATGCTCCTGTTTCGTTGTCGCCCAAATACTTGAGCAGTTTTGGGCTGCAATACCAATTATCGAAATACAGGATGTGATGTTTTCCGAGATGCGAGGCCATAAATATTTTTACCACAGAACCAGATACCCCTAGATCCTCATCTACCAATATCTCTGTATCTTTTCCAGTATAGATTATAAAATCGACAATATAATCCGTTTTGGCATCACAAAGTTCAAATATTTTCGCTCCAAATCGACTTCTTTTATATGGAATGTACTGCTTGAAACTTAGCCTTCCCTTCCATAACATTAAACTTTCATCTATGCATAAATCCTGGAAAGGTTGAAATTTTTCTTGGAATTTTCTACGCACACTGTCGAGCACGGGTTTAATTTTTTTTAGTTTGTTATCTGGGCTTGTTTCCTGTGAATTATCAACGAAATGTAGAACCCGTAGAATCTGAAGAAATCTGTCCCTTGCCATCAGCCTTCTCACTCCTTTTGTCTCGAATGTCTCAAGCGTAGTCCAGTAATCTACTTATATGCGACATGATCATAATCACACAAAGGAACCGTATCATTTCCTCCACAGTAACCTGAGCAAAATTTCGCAAATACTTTGGCACTGCATCTCCTAGCGTATCAACAAGGAATCTCTGATAACGGTTTGTCTCTTCAGCAATCAGCCCCATAAATTCGTTGTCGAAAAATTCAAAAAAATAGTCTACTTCCTTTGAATTTTCATTCACATTACATTTCGACGTAATGCCACTGCCACTGCTGTCAAATATGAAATCTCTGGGCTGGAAATTGCTGGCAGCCCACTCCACTCATCACCTGGGTCACTTCGCTGTCTCCGCCTTCTTTTGACACCTTGGCTTTCATTTGTAGGTGGCAGATTTTCGTCATTTTCATTGTCGGTTGATATTTCATCACTGTCTCTTGTACCAGGACCATAATTATCCATTTCATTTCCTTCTAAATCCGATTCATTTTCATATCCAGAAAATGAGTCGAGAAGGTCTATAAAATAGTTATCCTCGTCGAGAGCTTTTCTCTCGATCTGCCGGCGGTCAACTCGAGGATGTCGTACCCTTGACCCCTCCTCCTGTGACATCTTGATGAAGACTAATGAATTTTAGGAAACACGTGAATTTATATGAATTCACCGTATGGCAACTGACAGACTGTTACCATATCAAGAAAAAGAGGCCAGTATTTCAATCATCAGTCCTTCACATAAAAGGAAATTACCGGTGCTCGTATACGACACAACAGTGTTCCGGGCCAGTTTATTAAATGCGTCGTATACGTTACAACCGAAATCAAAGGGTTAAAAGAAACAGAAACATTCAAATATCATGTATATATCAATAGACTTTAATGCAATGTACAGGATTATTTCTAGATTCTATTTTTGGAAATTAGTTCACTCGCTTTTTGCGCTTCCCGGGTATAAAAAATCAGCTCATGTTTTTAAGTTATTTTATCACTCCCGTTAATTAACACTAATCTTTTAGTTTTCCGTAAAAGAAAACTATTGTGACGGCTTTGTCTGTCCGTCCGCACTTTTTCTGCCCGCCTTCAGATCTTAAAACCTACTGAGGCTAGAAGGCTGCAAATTGGTATACAGATCATACACCCCACAATCATCAAGCATACCAAATTGCAGCCCTCTAGCCTTGGTAGTTTTGATTTTATTTAAGGTTGAAGTTAGCCATGATCGTGCGTCTGGCACCGATATAGGTACCAACAACACAGGCCACCTCCGTACCCTGGCTGAGTTTCATGGTACGCGGCTGAAAGTTTCATACAGCATTATACGCTGTACAGAGAATTTTTCTTCGGCACATTTTTTACTTGTTTTGTTTTGAGAAAGCTCTGTTTCTTTAATTTCATTTCTAATTCGTATTCTCTGTAAAACCTGCACAGAACTCACTCTTGCTTCATTTTCTTGAAGAGACCCTGGAAAATGACCATATTATCTCAACAATGGACTTCGTTTTGGAATTGTAGTCAAATATAGGATGCCAGTTTCATTAAGAGAATGTAAGACATCATTTTTATCACTAATAATCTGATGTTCCTGTCCAAGAAGCTGCTTAGTCTATTCAATACTAAATGTAAAAGAGAAGCCTTGGTACGGAATATTGTAAAATAACAAAATGAGTTATTCAATAACGCCATCAGAAATAAATGCACCTCATAATGTACACGAATAACGTAAATAAATAAAGACATTTTGAAAGCAGAGATACTTCCGGTAAGATATTTATGAATAATTATTTACTTTCCGTTTCATCGGAAATTGTTTTTATCCTAGTGAAGGTAATGGCATACGCTTCGAAAATGACAATGTATGTACGAGCTGTAGTAATTATTTTACATTAGTATCACACAGAATTTTGTTCGTTTAATGAAATGCATATGTGAACGCTGCAATTTCAATCAGTGGTGGTAATTTCCTTCCCATGCAAGTTTTATTATCAACAATAAATTCTGTTAATAACAACCGGGAGTTATGAACATTGTAATGGGTCTTTTAATATTAGTGTAATTATTATTCTGAAAAGCCCATGTTGCCTTTTTGGCGCTTAAATCAATATAAACCTCACATACCATGTCGTAGAATACAAAACAAAATTTTCCAATTACAAATAAATCTATCTATAAATCTATCTATCTACCTATACACAAATACACAAATACACACACACACACACACACACACACACACACACATATATATATATACATATATATATATATATATATATATATATATATATATATATATAAAAATATATATACACATATATATATATATTTTAATATATATATATATATATTTTATATATATATATATATATATATATATATATATATAATTTTTCTATATATATATATATATATATATATATATATATATATATATATATATATATATATATATATATATATATATATATATATATATATATTCATTTTTATTATTTTGTAATCTATTTATACTTTTTGACAGAGGTGAAATCTAACAAGACATTATTAAAATGCGCAAAACTTTTGTTAATCCTGTTGTATACAGTCTTAACTTCCCTAGATTTAACACTTCATAATCAATCGAGGGCATTCAGTCATCTAAATAAAAGTTCCTGCCTAAATCTCTCCCCAATCTCTTACCCAGACCCCCATGCGTTTTTATAATGTAAATGATATATTATAAATTGGGTAAATACGTACTGTTAAGCCTCTTATACTGGATGAAATACCTGCTGCTAAAAATGATAGACTTTTCAGTACAGTATAACTGAAAGGACAAAGCATTCGCCTATTAAAAAATATTGACTTTAAATCCTGGAATCCCGAACTAAAATAGTAGGCACATATAATGAAAAGGTATGACATGATCATGCAGTATCAGCTCAATCAAAAACAACATCAGAATCAACACGAAAATTACGATTACAGTAAATATCATGTTTCCACCATTTAAGCTTAATATCTTTTATCATGTTCGATTTCCAGTTACTACGGGTGCTATGAATGTTATGATCCTACGAAACTTAATTCTTATTGCTACCTGAACGAAGACTTATTTCATTGAATTATTGTACTCTCGTTAAAAGAAATATTCACGAAATTTTGTGCGAACTGATTCCTCTGGACAATGACTGAGGGACTTGGTTACGCTTGGTAATGCACACACACACACATATATACAGTGTATATATATATATATATATATATATATATATATATATATATATATATATATATATATATATATATATTATATTATATTTTTATATATATATATATATATATATATAATAGATTATTATTATCACTTTTGTACGTGATTCATTTATCACACATTACCACAGGTGAAAAATAAGAAACAGGGTGTAGGTCCTGACCGGTTTTGACTTTATTTCCAAGCCATTGACGAAGGACTGATACAGAGTGTGAGAAGTCACAAATATATATACTACAAGAACAGTACTGACGAACATACACAACCGTTAGGGACTCCATATCCCCACTCAGGCCGGTGTCGAGGTAGGAGTGGCCTTTAAAACTCATTTGGCTAAAAATCACAATAGACTCTCTGGGGACATTGCTGATAAACAGACCATACCCCACCTCAGATCCACACCTGACAGGTGTCATGGAGCGGGTTTGGAAACTCATTAACATTACTACCCTCGTACTGTGTTTACAAATATGATAGTCCTATTTTCATACATCTCTACTGCCTACCTTAAAGTTTAAACAATTTACAAATTTCTTTTGATATTAAAGGATCAAGTTTATACATCCCTTGACTGATATTCATATTATGGTTGTAACTTTCTTTTATAAAGCTAGATTCAATGATGTTCCTTTCCAGTGCATTATTAGAATATACAATCCTTTTGCCCCTTCCCAGTTGATAGCATGATTGTTCTCACTAACATGTACAAATATACCACTGTTCCTTTGTGCATACCTCACACATTTCTTATGTTGTTCAATTCTTTTTCCAGTGCTTTCCCGGTTTGGCCAATATAAAAGTTGTCACAAGACTTACACGGAATTTTATATACACACCCTTTAGTATTGTCTGGGGAGTTCTTGATAAGTACATTTTTCATTGTTGTATTGTTCTTAAATGCGACATTAACACCAAAATTCTTAAGAAGATGAGGATATCTTTCATATTATTATTATAAGGCAAAACAAGCAAATTTTTTGTGTTGTAAGGTTCTTTCTGGTTTTGATACATAGTCTTTTTGCCGCTTCAAATGCACTGTTTAATACACTATCAGGATATTTCAATTTTTGCCTGCATTCCTAATCTTATCTATTTCATCATCAATATATTCAGGGCTACATACCCGTAATGCTCTTAAAAACATAGATGAAAACACTGACTTTTTAACCTTATTGCTTTGTCCAGAATAGAAATGCACATAGGAAGAAATATTAGTGGGTTTTCTATACACACTATATTTAAACCCACTACTATTTCTTCGTATGAGGACATCCAAAAACGGTAAGCACCCATCATTTTCCATTTCCATCGTGAATTTAATTGATGGTACTAATTGATTTAACTTGGCAAAAAAGTTATTTACATCTTGGTTCCCTGGCCATACACAAATTATGTCGTCAACATACCTAAACCATGTTACATTACGTGGGATTATGTTGTTTAATATCTTCTTTTCAAAAAATTCCATATATAAGTTACTTAACACTGGGGATAGAGGGTTTCCCATTGCCATACCAAAATTTTGTGAGTAAAATTTACCATTAAATTCAAATTTACAATCTTTTACACATAATTTAATCAGTTCAATTAAAGTACTTTTAGAAAATGGGATATCCAGCTGTGTGTTCTCTAACAATTCAGATAAAAACGCCATCAGATCATCTATTGGCACCTTTGTGAATAGTGATACAACATCAAAACTTACAAGCCTGGATTCACTATTAATCTCTACACTATTTAGTTTATTTATCAGGTCCACATTATTCTTGATATTTGCATTTGAGATGGTACCTACTAATGGGTTAAGAATATCTACTAAGTACTTCGCTAGCTTGTATGATGCGGAACCAACTGAACTGATAATTGGCCTGGCAGGAAAGTTTGCTTTGTGGATAAAAATATACACATGACAAAAGCAGATAAATCAGGCGCCCTTGTAATTTTAAATAAAATTGAATATATAGAAAAAATGCAAAATCTTTTAGGTGATGATAACACATATAAAGAATTAAATAAGAACCCGATAGACAATGTGAATAGTGGTTTCAATAAGAAAGTGAAAAACCTGTTAAAAGGTAACGAAAGCCTTATAAAGAAGTTGTTTGTGACCTCTCCATCGCTACCATACATGTATGGTACAATAAAAACTCACAAAGCAAACTTTCCTGCCAGGCCAATTATCAGTTCAGTTGGTTCCGCATCATACAAGCTATGAAGTACTTAGTAGATATTCTTAACCCATTAGTAGGTACCATCTCAAATGCAAATATCAAGAATAATGTGGACCTGATAAATAAACTAAATAGTGTAGAGATTAATAGTGAATCCAGGCTTGTAAGTTTTGATGTTGTATCACTATTCACAAAGGTGCCAATAGATGATCTGATGGCGTTTTTATCTGAATTGTTAGAGAACACACAGCTGGATATCCCATTTTCTAAAAGTACTTTAATTGAACTGATTAAATTATGTGTAAAAGATTGTAAATTTGAATTTAATGGTAAATTTTACTCACAAAATTTTGGTATGGCAATGGGAAACCCTCTATCCCCAGTGTTAAGTAACTTATATATGGAATTTTTTGAAAAGAAGATATTAAACAACATAATCCCACGTAATGTAACATGGTTTAGGTATGTTGACGACATAATTTGTGTATGGCCAGGGAACCAAGATGTAAAAAACTTTTTTGCCAAGTTAAATCAATTAGTACCATCAATTAAATTCACGATGGAAATGGAAAATGATGGGTGCTTACCGTTTTTGGATGTCCTCATACGAAGAAATAGTAGTGGGTTTAAATATAGTGTGTATAGAAAACCCACTAATATTTCTTCCTATGTGCATTTCTATTCTGGACAAAGCAATAAGGTTAAAAAGTCAGTGTTTTCATCTATGTTTTTAAGAGCATTACGGGTATGTAGCCCTGAATATATTGATGATGAAATAGATAAGATTAGGAATGCAGGCAAAAAATTGAAATATCCTGATAGTGTATTAAACAGTGCATTTGAAGCGGCAAAAAGACTATGTATCAAAACCAGAAAGAACCTTACAACACAAAAAAATTTGCTTGTTTTGCCTTATAATAATAATATGAAAGATATCCCTCATCTTCTTAAGAATTTTGGTGTTAATGTCGCATTTAAGAACAATACAACAATGAAAAATGTACTTATCAAGAACTCCCCAGACAATACTAAAGGGTGTGTATATAAAATTCCGTGTAAGTCTTGTGACAACTTTTATATTGGCCAAACCGGGAAAGCACTGGAAAAAAGAATTGAACAACATAAGAAATGTGTGAGGTATGCACAAGGGAACAGTGGTATATTTGTACATGTTAGTGAGAACTATCATGCTATCAACTGGGAAGGGGCAAAAGGATTGTATATTCTAATAATGCACTGGAAAGGAACATCATTGAATCTAGCTTTATAAAAGAAAGTTACAACCATAATATGAATATCAGTCAAGGGATGTATAAACTTGATCCTTTAATATCAAAAGAAATTTGTAAATTGTTTAAACTTTAAGGTAGGCAGTAGAGATGTATGAAAATAGGACTATCATATTTGTAAACACAGTACGAGGGTAGTAATGTTAATGAGTTTCCAAACTCCGCCTCCATGACACCTGTCAGGTGTGGATCTGAGGTGGGGTATGGTCTGTTTATCAGCAATGTCCCCAGAGAGTCTATTGTGATTTTTAGCCAAATGAGTTTTAAAGGCCACTCCTACCTCGACACCGGCCTGAGTGGGGATATGGAGTCCCTAACGGTTGTGTATGTTCGTCAGTACTGTTCTTGTAGTATATATATTTGTGACTTCTCACACTCTGTATCAGTCCTTCGTCAATGGCTTGGAAATAAAGTCGAAACCGGTCAGGACCTACACCCTGTTTCTTATTTTTCACCTGTGGTAATGTGTATATATATATATATATATATATATATATATATATATATATATATATATATATATATATATATATATATATATATATATATATATATATATATATATATATATATATATAAAGTAAAATGAAATAATAAAATTAAAAATGTTTAATTCAATCTGCTAATCCCGTTTTTAAACAAAGAATTTCTAAAACAATTATTTCATTATTTTAACATTGAAATGCTTTCTTTTTTTAATTTTGCAAGACTGATTCATTTTCTACGAGACATCTCTGAAAAAGATTGGATAATTGGCATAAAATCAAAAATATATTTAATACACCGCAAAAATCCTTTACATGTCACTTAAGGCTAAAAACAAATGTCAGTGAAACATATAATTTCAATAGAGTTATTTTCTATGAAAGTGGAATTTAACAGCAGCTTAATTAATTTGGAGCTGTGTACAACTTCCATTAAGTTTATAAAAGGCTGAAGCAATTATAGTTTTTTTTTTTTTTCAAAGAAGAAAACCTATTTACTTAAGACTTTCTACGGATATTTTTATAGGCAGTAATCCTTTGGTTTTAGGGGTCTGAGTGTGAGTGTTTGTGTGTGCATGTTTGCGCGTGTTCATACAGATGGTAATTCAAGCAACTCCATTCGGAGATATTATACTGAGACAATTTCAATGTAAAGCCCGCTAGTCTTTAGCTAAGCAGCTTTTTCTACTAATCGAGGATTACCACGGACTTAAATCAGGGAGACCTGGAAGATTCAATGATTTTACATAGATCATGGCTTAATTCACGCCAGATCCTCTGACAAGTTACATCATTATCAAAACTGTATATTTTATTTACAGATTCATTTAAAAAAAAAATCTTGAAAATATTGTTTATGAAAGAAGACGTGGGTTTGCGGGCAATAAAATTTCAAAAATATTCACGAGAGAGAGTCGTGTTTTGGCAGAGCGTCATTACAAGACTGGTTTTTAACAGATCACAGGTCTTCTTGTAAATATATTTATACGGTGATAAGAACTTGATAATTTTCTTAACCAGGGCCACTGCTACGCTTCCTTGTGACAGTCGTTACCGTTTCTTCCTTCCAAAAGTGCTTTCAATTCAGTGAAATCGGATTTGGAAAACCCAACGTTCGTGTACATAAAATCTAACTAGCATTAATTTTTTTTATTAATTTTTCTTTTCTTTGAACCACTTTTATTTCATTGTTTTCCCATTTCAAATTCTGACAATGGAATAACTCACAAAATTATAATGAAAATTGCAGAACATCAGATAAAAAAAATTACAATAACAACAGTGAGAAAACTCCTTTCCCATTACCTTTGAAGCAAAAAAAAAAAAAAAAAAAAAAAGGTCTTTGCTTCTAAGTAAATGAGAAAAGTCTCCCTGCATCATCTTAACGAGGAAAACCTAATTTGCATCCAGTCATGATGAGTAATGCCGTTCATTTGCATCAAGCTGGTGTGGAAGAAACTCAACCACGCATCAGTTTAATAAGAAAGACAAAAGTCTTTTGCTTAGACGTATTAATTAAGATGCCAACCTCCTGAGTGCCAAACAGTTCTTTTTATGGAATCCGTTAATGCAAAAGGTTAGACGGTTATTTTATGTCATGCTCTTTACATTAAATTTAATGAGACACAAATTGTTATGCTCTTTTTATTGAATTCAGTAAGATCGAGAATTTTATTCATTTTTAATGGAACCCAATGATAAAGAAAATTAATTGCCGCGTTACTAAGCTGAGTATAATAAGGAGTTTTACACCCTTTTCACTTAATCCAGCAATAACGGTTTATTCTCTTTTATTAGATCCAGTGAGGCAGAAAGTCTTACAATTTATCTAATCAATTAGCTAGGACAGATATTTGGATGCTCTTTAGTTCCTCATTGGACGGGTCGATATCGTTCTCGGCTATCACTGTGCTGGGGCCGCGTTCGATTCTCCGAACGGCCAATGAAGAATTAGAGGAATTTATTTCTGGTGATAGAAATTAATTTCTCGGTATAATGCGACTCGGATTCCACAATAAGCTGTAGGTCCCGTTGCTAGGTAACCAATTGGTTCTTAGCCACGTAAAATAAGTCTAATCCTTCGGGCCAACCCTAGGAGAGCTGTTAATCAGCTCAGTGGTCTGGTTAAACTAAGGTATACTTAACTTGGACGCTCTTTTCACTGAATAAACTATCATAGCGAATTTTGCATTCCCTTTACTGAATTTCCCATATAAAATGTTTGACGCTCGCTTTACTAAATCCAGTATGATGGACATTTTTATGACCTTTTTCTTCTTGAACTTATCAATAAAGAATATTTTAAGGCCCTCTTATTAGATGCAGCAATATAACAAAAATTTACGCGATTTCTACTAAATCCGGAAGGACAGAAATTCTAGCGCTGAACAATTATGCCGGAAAGAGTGTTCAAATCTTAATAGATAAGATTTATTAGAACTCCCTAATGCACATCTTTATAAACCCACTTGTGTTTACTTGCAAATGGAAACTTTTCATTTATATAATTTAGATACAGTTCGAAATATTTATAACAGTAATGAGCGATCCACAGAAAAACATTGTACAGTAATCAGGGTACCACTCGTTCGTAAGATGTATCCTTTTCGTGAGGCCTACGTTAAAAATCTTTACAAAATCGACTTGGTTTCTCGTTTAAAGAGTTGCGAATTACATCACTGTAATGTTGAGCGCGTCTTATATTCTCTCCTTTTGGATTCATTACATTCTACTTCGCTGAAGATACAGCCATGCCTTTCATTGGAAGCACAGGTTTAAGTTTTCTGTAAAAGAAAACTAGTGTGCCGGCTTTGTCTGTCCGTCCGCACTTTTTCTGTCCGCCCGCAGGTCTTAAAAGCTACTGAGGCTAGAGGGCTGCAAATTGGTATGTAGATCATCCACCCTCCAATCACCAAACATAACAAATTGCAGCCCTCTAGCCTCAGCAGTTTTGATTTTATTTTAGGGTGAATTATCCCTGATCGAGCGTCGGGCAACGATATAGGACAGGCCACCACCGGGCAGTGGTTAAAGTTTCTACGGCCGCGCTCATACAGCATTTTGCCGAGACCACCGAAAGATAGATCTGTTATCGGTGGCCTTGATTATGCGCTGTACAGAAAACTCGATTGCTCCAAAGAAACTTCGGAGCATTTTTTATTATTTATATGAATTCTAAAAACAATGACATATGGAGGTTTTGTATAACATTTGGTAATATCTAAGAAATTCTATACAGGGAAAGGAACACAATAGGCTTCCATACAGAATAATCCTAAAATACTGAAGACTTTTATGTCTGGCGTTGAAGTACATTTTCTGAGAGAGGAAATAATTATTACTTAAAACGAAATTCGAAACAAATTTATTAAACGTGGAGGAATGAAACGCTGAACCGCAGAAAATAGAGAAACATTTATCGTAGTTTTATTTATTCATCTTCCTCTTGATTACCTTTGCCTGCATTTTTCCATAAGACATAAAGAAAAGTTATCGCAGAGAATAAAACTTTATCAACAGAAATTCAAAAGTTATCTAACATTTGTCAAGCAAGCAAACGATTCCACTCCAATCAAATTCTTGAGCAAAGGAAAACAAGCAGACGGAAGAGAAAGCCAATCTAAGCTTTCTTTTTCCTCATCTCTGTGACTCTGATTGGGCGCAATCACTTTCCCCGTTTTTATACAGAAATGCTGAAAAATTGTTCAAACAACCATTCGTACATTAGGTCACATTAGAGAGAGAGAGAGAGAGAGAGAGAGAGAGAGAGAGAGAGAGAGAGAGAGAGAGAGAGAGAATTTCAAAAACGTGTTTCGGTGACTGAAGATGTTTTTTTTAGAAATATTCTAATTTCACTAAGAGAGAGAGAGATTCTAATTAAGTCTTTCGATGAGTAACGAAGGTCTTAATATTTTGATTTACATAAGCGAGTGTGAATTTAGGTCATAAGATGTATTTTCATATCAAGATCTTCATTACAAAATTGGATGCGTAAGATAAAGAGCTATTATCATCTTCCATCGTGGTACAGCTTCTAAATATGCCATTCTGTACGAGATTATCCCCGTTAAAAGTAAATCATGAAATAGGAATAAAAGAAATTCAACGCGCATAGAGATATCTTCTTTTTCCCTGATGCATTTCATTCGAGATGTGAAAACGAAAAATAAAAAAATGGCCACTTTCGCTACAATCCCCCCAATATCAAGGAAGTAAATTCTTGCAATCTCTTCCATTTAATCTGCATAATTATTATTTGTATGCAGATGCGAATATCCCAATGAAAGTCTTTTGAATTCTCGAAAATGTTTCTCTTGATTGTTGTGATTCATGACAACAATTAAATCGTATGCATACCAAGTACCTCCAAGGACGCGTGGAATATGCTACCTCATAATTGCATTGGAAAATTAATGAAATTTATGAAGTGATCAGATGGAATGGTAACCTGAGTTTAAGTACGTGAGATGCTCTAAATAATAATAATAATAATAATAATAATAATAATAATAATAATAATAATAATAATAATAATAATAATAATAATAATAATAATAATAATAATAGGTATAAAATAAAGGGGCAATATACAATAATATGGCAGTTTTTGCATGTACCTATATATATATATATATATATATATATATATATATATATATATATATATATATATATATATATATATATATATATATAATAATAATAATAATAATAATAATAATAATAATAGGTATAAAGTGAAGGGGCAATATACAATAATATGGCAATTTACGCATGTACCTATATATATATATATATATATATATATATATATATATATATATATATATATATATATATATATATATATATAGTGTGTGTGTGTGCCTGTTTGGTTGTACATGTACAGGAAGAGGTAGGTTAGCAGCCAATGCTTATTATTAAAGAAGACATCCATGTCACAGAAACACCTTGCATAATATTCCACACTTCCCTGAATGCCTTAATAAAATTTAGGATCGGGGTATATCGAAATGCCTATTAGAAAGCAGTCCTTTTCCTCTCGAAGTCGGTGACTCCTCTTAAAGCATCACCTTTCTTTTTAAGAGTATTCCAAAGGAAGAGGAGGGAGGTTGGTGATGTATATGTCATTAAAGAGGAAGTTCCCCTTCTTATTCCAGGAATTGTAAGTCTTTGAGGTTATCAGAACGCTATTGAAATATACCATAAATATGCTACGTTTAGTTTTTCTAACGAGGTTTCATTAAATAAACTAACCCAGGAGGTGTCTCTACGGTCGTAAGGTTGTCGATTTCAATGATGTCTTATTTATTTATTTCTTTTTATTATGGGCGTATGCTTAAGGAGTTCAACAGACTACAGATAGATTCTGTAGTTATATATTTAAGTGTGTGTGTATATAATATATATATATATATATATATATATATATATATATATATATATATATATATATATATATCTACATATCTATCTATCTATCTATCTATCTATCTATCTATATATATATATATATATATATATATATATATATATATATATATTATACATATATATCTTCATATCTATATCTATCTATCTATATATATATATATATATATATATATATATATATATATATATATATATATATATATATGTGTGTATATATATATACATGTATATACATATATATATATATATATATATATATATATATATATATATATATATATATATATATATATATATGTTTTACCGGATTAGCGATTGGTATGTATTTTATAAGTAACTTTTCTTATTATATACATTGCAGATGACTTTCTAGAGCATCTAACACCACGCAGCTATTATTATAGACGAAAAGAAGGGCGTACGTTTTGAAATGAACGTTACGTGTCACATCTACAGACGGGTAACAATCCAGACATAAAAAAAAATCCTAGCTCCTAATGGCACTTCCTACTTTCTAATAAAGTAAAGTAAGTATACCTTAGTTTTACCAGACCAATGAGCTGATTAACAGCTCTCCTAGGGCTGGCCCGAAGGATTAGACTTATTTTACGTGGCTAAGAACCAATTGGTTACTTAGCAACGGGACCTACATCTTATTGTGGAATCCGAACCACAGTATAGCGAGAAATGAATTTCTATCACCAGAAATAAATTCCTCTAACTCTTTATCAGCCGGCCGCGGGAATTGAACTCCGGCCCATCGAATGACAGTCTGAAGCTCAACCGACTCAGCCAAAGAAGGGCTGCTACTTTCTAATGGTTGTCGTGAAAAATCGTAAAGTGAGACACGGAAAAATCTGACTTTTGTGGTCTCTGAGCCACGTTCAATTATCATCTCAGATGAGATGAGGCATGTTTGTGAGAGTCGGTCTTCAGCACAGAATATTTCTTGACTAGTATTTACAGTGTGCCGTCTCGAACTGTCGATCTAACCGCCTAGTTCCCGTCGCTGCTGGGAGAAAGGGAGCTGGGGATTGGTATGATACACGTACACATCGTTACCGGGGTCTAAACGATGTCAGGCAGGGCAGCCGATCAAGGATACGGCCTACCCCAACGCCAAATCAAAGTCCTTCAAAAAAGAAGGCAACATGCTCATCCCATATAAAAATGGGAAAAACGTTAAAACGAAGAAGAAGAAGAAGAAGAAGAAGAAGAAGAAGAAGAAGAAGAAGAAGAAGAAGAAGAAGAAGAAGAAGAAGATTTACAAAGTGTGCGCAGAAACAACTGATCGGCAATAATACATCGGCAGAATTATTCAAACAATAACTGGAGTGAAAATGTGGATTCATTAGTAAATAATATATAATGTTGATAGATCACAGCTTTACTGTCATAATGTCAACGTCCACAATATTTGAATTAATAGTGAGATAAAATGGCTTCAGAGCACATTTTTCATTCCTATTTTCAATATCTGTTTAGAATTGTTCTGGCGTGTCATTTCAATCAGAATTCTAAATGCATTTGAATTATAGGTCAATGTTATCACTCTGTAGGGAGGCACAGCTCAAAAACGGGCGGGAAAATGTTTCAATTTGAAATATCTCTAAAAAGAGCTTACAATTTCAAAACGTTTAAGCCATTAACAATATTAAACGTCCAATTCTAACTAGTAGCAAGTATACTGTTCATGTTTATGTCTTTGGACAAGCTAAAAAATATGAAACATTTTCTCACCACGTGCATACTTGTATAAATGTTCGTAATTTTTAAATGATTCCAAACCCTATACCTTTCATTATTTTTTACTCTAAAATATTTTACATAGACATATATTTGTAAACCGTTGTCATTTTGATACAAACCTACGGTGACTGGTAGCTCCGAATATTGAAGCACGTTATTTAATATCAAGGGACTTACGTCACTAAGTAATTACTACAATCAACTTATAATACAAGTCAGTGCCTTCTTTCAACAGCATTGCCCTATAAAATTACTTGCCTGAAGCATTTTCATAGATGAATGTCTACAGTTTGTTAAAAAAAAAGATCACTGACTTTTTGGGGACTTTTTTTGCTCTCGTTTTAATAATAATCATAAAAAACCCTTGCATTGCAACATGCATGGCAATTAATCTCCTAAATCACTGGCTCTCCCGTAATCAACGTAATGGCCCAGTCTAAATATTCTTTCGTAACCTTTTTATTCCTTCTAATTCATGACCAGTTTATTGAATCTCATTAAGTTGTTTCCCCCTTGTTTTTATGCCACTCTGTCCCTTAGTAAAGGAACATTCCCCAAAATTGCGAAATTATGTTGGTGTCATTCCACTCAAGAAAGAAACGGGATTTCAACATGCCCTTTTATTCCAACTCTATGGTCGCCAGAAAAACAAAGAGTCTTAAAACATGGAATTATGAAACCATGGTATTATAAAAGCACGACAGCGTATTTTGTGTGACCTCTTAAATTACCTGTCACTGTAACCTGATAAGAAAATCAACAGCAGCCCTATATAATACCAAATTAAATCTCTTTGTGGCTAAAAATTTTTACATGTTATCCTTGTCAAGAAAATAAAAATACTTGCTTATTTGACTTTGAACTAATCCAGTTAATAATATCCTGAGGAAGAATTGTTTTCTGGTCTCGAGACAGTGGCATTCAACAGACTTTTTCGTTTCAATAAACGCAATGTTCTCTTCTTCGCACCAAAATATCGTTGAAATACTACTTAAATGAAAATCAGTGACATCATCATTGCATTTTGTGGAAACGCTACTAAGGGGAAGGTGGCTGTTTTTTTCATGAAATATATTCAGTTTCATCATTTGTAATCTAAAGTAATGAAATATGGTACCCATATCAATATTCATTTTCTTCGGCATATTTCAACTTTCTTGTAACTGAAACTGTTGGGCTCCTTGACCCAAACTAGAGTTTTCTGTATTCTAGACAACATGTCACATTATTTGCAATAGCACCGTTACGTTCCTTGTCACCAAAGATTAGCCACATCGTCCCCATGATGAAGTCTTCATTTCATTCTTTTGAAGCTTTTAGAAAATAATAAAATATCACGCTTTCATACCCACTTTCGTCTGTAACATTTTAATAAAAACTCCCTCTCGTGCAAGAGTACACTACCGCTATTTTTTTTAACGTTCAGTTATCTGATATGTCTTAACTTTCCTCATTATCTTTGCCAAAACACAAATATCCTTGAGAGCTTCTGGTCTTCTCATTACCCGTAGTGTCTAATTTCTAGCTGTTCATTGTGAAAAAATTCCTGGACCAGATAAGAATGCACAAACAAATGTAATTTCCTTGGATGAAACAACAATGATTATCACTGAATAGGTGACGTGTTTCATTCTACCGTGGCCGTACGCGAGTGCGATCACATACAGTATATACATCCATATGTATACGCACACACATACATACAATTCTCTCTCTCTCTCTCTCTCTTTGTGTGTTTATATATGTATATATACGTGTGTATATATATATATATATATATATATATATATATATATATATATATATATATATATATATATATATATATATATATATATATATATATATATAAACATACAATCATGCACATTGGCCAGGAATCAGGATATGAGAGAGAGAGAGAGAGAGAGAGAGAGAGAGAGAGAGAGAGAGAGAGAGAGAGAGAGCTCATCTAGAAAAATATAAGAATTGCCACTGCATTAGGTACCCTCAACAAATGACCAATTTCTCTCTGTTTGGAAAAAGAATAACGATGAGATATATTATATATATATATATATATATATATATATATATATATATATATATATATATATATATATATATATATATATATATATATATATTCCTCCTCAGAGTAACTCACCGCATATCTACCTCAATTTATTACTCTCTATCTGGAAGAGCTTTTCCTCTTTCCTCCTGCCGTCTCCTTCTTCCGCTCACTTTCTTTGTGTATGTGGAGTTATAAATCTTTCTGTCGCCATTTCTGGTCTCAATTTCTTGCTCCGAAAGAGAGATTTATTACTTGCACTAGAAAGGATCATTTTCGGGAGATTTTTTATAACTCACGGATCGCCTGTATCTTGTCTGGATGACGTAGATTCAGCGAGGAAGAATATATTTAAGTAAAAATATATTTCAGTGAGACAACATATTTTTATGAGTTCCAAATACATTTTCCCATAAGTATGATGATGTATGAGTTTGTGGATAAGAGAGAAATACAACTGATTCGTGGACATAAGGACCAGTTGAAGTAATGGGAGAAAACGAGAGTATTAGCAACTAATACTTAAAAGGAAGGATAGACCACGAGACAGACAGACATACAGATAGACAGCCATATAAAAAAAAAATCGTTTCTTCCTCATAAAATAATGAAAACAAGTAAAAAATGCGCCGAAGTTTCTTTGGTGCAATCGAGTTTTCAGTATATCGCATAATCAAGGCCACCGAAAATAGCTCTATCAATCGGTGGTCTCGGTATAATGCTATATGTGCCGCGGCCCATGAAACTTTAACAATGGGCCGGTTAGTGCAGCAGACAATTGCATATTTCATAAGAATCGTTCAGATAGTGAAACAAGCATGAAATTTTGCACAAGTGCTCTTTAAAGTTCCCTCTATCAGAAAAGGGCGCTGGCCACGCAAAAAATTTAATATGGCGGCCAAATTCCAAGATGGCGGCCAGTATCGACAGATTTTGGCTAATTTTTCACTAGAATGGCATGTATTTGCTTCTAGCAATATGGTAAAGCTCTTCCATACTATTTCTTGTGAATATTATGTTTCTGTAGCTTCCCAGTACAGTTTACCTTTAAATATGGGGGCTATATGGCTGCCAAGAAAAGGTAGAAACAATAATTATAATGAGAAATAATGCCCGTTCAACAATTATCGTTTTAAGCATGGATCTTGGTTTCTGTGGTTTTAGATCCTAATGAGGCCATCTCTTTCGAATAACTCATCAATTTTGAAGGAAAATTAATAAATGTAAAAGAGTGTATGTCTGCACACAACCAGGGCACACTGGTGACATCACTGCTGTGTAACTCAGCATGGGGTTCAGTGCCAGCTAATCCAGCTTTACTAATCCTGTAGTCTTAGACTAGTAGTTGTAGTATAGTTTAGTTTAGTGTCCCAAATGCTTTCTAACAGCCCCAGACCAGCTATAGTTAGATAGCCGCACCTGAATAGACAGGATGTGCCAGCGCGGGGAGAGCCGAGCCAAGGGTATGGGGGCTGTACATGATGGTTCATGTACTTACCCGGATGGTGTACAGATCACACGGGACTTAAATGGCACTGGATGAATGATCGGGCTAGGTGTAGGAGACCGAACCTAGTTGAATCCCCATACAGGAATGTGTGCTTTGTTTAAGGTGGTAAAAGGATAACCCCTCGGCCTTAATCAAAAGTGAAATCATGGCAGAATGTGATGCCAATCAATATTGAGCAGTAGAAAAACAAACTGAGTTTGTGTTGTCTTTGTCAGAAGGACAAAAGAGGTGAGCACATGACATCACCTCCAAGTCATCATGTCCTAGACCATGATGGGTACACAATGCTGGCAAGGAACATTCCCATGTTCAGTGAAATTAATGAAATGCCACTGATAATGGATCCAGCAAGGCTGGATGAAGGTGATGGCATAGAGGCCACTCTCAGGAAAAATGCAGCAAAATACCATGTGAACTGTCGCTTGTTGTTTAACAACACTAAACTGGACCGTGCAAGAAAGCGACAATCCAATGACCAGACCAGCAACACTGAGACTAGTCATTGCAAAACTGCGCCGAACCAGTCATGACAATGAAGTTTGCATTTTCTGTGAGAAAGTGGCACCTGCATCTGATCTCAGACAGGCTAGTACTAAGGGCCTTGACTTGAAATTGCGTGAATGTGCAGAGATACTTAGTGATGGCAAGCTCCTTGCTAAGTTGACTGGTGGGGATGTCATTGCACAGGAGTTTAAGTATCACCATGCCTGTCTTTGTGCCCTCTACAACAGAAAAGGTCCTACCTGAGAGCCTTGAGAAAGACCAAGGTAGCACTGAGTCAGAATCAGATGTGTATCCACTAGTTCTGTCAGAACTGATGACATACATTGTTGAAAACAACCTTTGTTCAGATGATCCAGTCACATTTCGGCTGGCAGATATTTGCCACCTCTACCAACAACGTCTGGAACAATTAGGTGTAGAGTCACCAAGTGTAAATTCCACGAGACTCAAAGACAAACTTCTGGCAGAAATTCCAGAACTTGAGGCTCATAAATCTGGCAGAGATGTATTACTTGCATTTCAAAGGATGTGGGAAAAGCACTTGCTCAATCATCTGATCTTTCAGAGGCAGTTATCATTGCTAAAGCAGCAAATATTCTCAGAAAGTCTATACTTGATCATCAGTCACGGTTTGATGGCACATTTTCTGAGGCTTGTGTACGAAATTCTGTGCCTCCTCTCCTGCTCCAGTTTGTAGGGATGGTTGAGCATGGGGCTGACATCAAGTCACAGTTACGATTTGGAGCATCAAAGTCAGACCAGGCCATTGCACAGCTCATGCAGTTCAACTGCTACTCCCGATACAAAGAGGAGCAACAACTCATAGACACTCCAAAGACAGAGAAACACCATTCCCAGTCTACATGGGACTCTCAGTCTATGCCAAAACCAGGAAGAGAAACCTGGTTGAAATGCTACATCAGTATGGCCTCAGTATCTCTTATGACAGAGTACTGGAGGTCTCTGCACAGTTAGGAGATGCCACAGTTAGCAAATATGTGGAGGAGGGTGTGGTCTGTCCCCAGTACTGCGAAAAGGGTTGTTCACCACTGCAGTGATGGACAACATCGACCACAACCCATCTGCAACTACTGCCACTACCTCCTTCCATGGAACTAGCATCTCCATATTTCAGCACCCCACCAAGGAGAACACTGGACAGGAAAGACAGCAACTAAAGTTTGCACCTGAGAAAGTGAGGTCGGTGCCTGAATTGCCGGACACATTCACAAACATCTCACCAGCTTCCTTTCAAACAAAGAACCCTGTGCCACCAAACACTGCAATACCAAAGCCACCCACAGATATCTTGGGGCCACAGCTTGCACTGGAGTATCAGTGGCTAGACAAGGTCATAGTCACCCAGGAAATAGATGATGCAGTGAATCTGACGTGGTCAGCTCATCACGCTTCAATGAAGAGAAGCCCAGAATTTGAAGTAACCATAACTTCATTGCTTCCTCTCCTGCGTGATCAGGCTCATTCTGTTGCTACGATCAAACACGTGATGCAGAAAGTGCAGGATGTCACTGATTTTCTGAACCCTGGCCAGATACCCATAATCACAGCTGATCAGCCAATCTATGCCGTAGCAAAGCAGGTGCAGTGGCAGTGGCCTGATCAGTATGGCGAAGACAAGTATCTGGTAATGTTTGGTGGTCTGCACATTGAGATGGCAGCAATGACATCTCTTGGTACTCTTCTTCATGGCAGTGGTTGGACAGGAGCTCTGGTGGAGGCAGGAGTTGCTTCATCTGGAACTGCAGAATCCTTCCTGTCAGCTGCAAGTGTAACCAGGACACGGCAGATGCACCAGGTTACAGCCTCTAGTTTGTACAAACTCCTGAGGACAGCATACACTGACTACTGTGCTGAGAAAGCAAACAACAATGAGCAGGCATTAGAGTTTGAGGAGTGGTGTGACCTTCGAAGACAGCAGAGTCCACAGTTCCACTTCTGGCACATGGTGTTGTCTATGGAACTTGTGATATTCCTACTGATCAGGTCCTTCCGTGAGGCCAATTTTGTCCTCTACTGCCAGGCATTGCATGAGCTGATACCCTACTTCTTTTCCAACAATAATACAAACTATGCTCGTTGGCTGCCTATTCACCTCAGGGACATGCTTACCTAGAGAGTTCACACCCAGAGTTGCACAAGGAGTTCAAGGCTGGCAACTTTGTTGTGCACAAGACCAGTCGCCAGTTCTCAGCAATGGCTCTTGACCAAGCTCATGAGCAGACCAATGCCTTTATAAAGGCTGATGGCGGAGCCATTGGGCTGACTGAAGATCCGTCAGCACTCAGAGAAGATGGATGGTGGCTGGCCCAGAGATCATCCGCTTGGTGTCTGCATACGAAACAGAGGTTCAAAGTAAGGAGTCTAATGAGCAGACAACACACCATGAACAAACACCTCATGCGCAGAAGACATTCTTGGAGAGAGTCAGCAAGCTGTCATTGGCTTTGCAACACTTGGGAAGTCCTTTTCAGGAAGAGAGCCAGGATCTGTATTCCATTGACAACAAAGACATTTGCACCCCAGCTCAGCAGAACTTCTACAGACACACCTTGACAGAGGCCGCACTAAATTTCAGAAGTTTTCAGACTCTTTGGCAAACAATGCAGTCTCCTTCTATGAGCCGATAAAGAAGAACAGAACTGACTTCTTCAGGCAAGAAGCTGCTCCTGTAGAACAGTCAAGCAGAAACTTCTGAAGGAGGATTGCCAGCTTTTCTCAAAGCTATTTATATCCTGTCAGAGCCGTGAATGTGATCTGCAGGAATTCTTCCAGCACGAGAATCAAACATTCCCAGCTTCCCTTAGTGAGGGTGGTAGGCTGTACACATGTCAGAAGTCTCAGCTGACCTCGGTCCTGGAGAGTCATGTTACACTAGAAGACAAAAAGAACCAAAGACTGATGTCCTCATTGTAGATGGATCAGCTTTGGTCCATGCCTTGCCACCAAAGAAAGGAAAGACCTTTGAGGGCTATGCACTTTGCGACTTCTTGCCTGTGATACAGTCTGGTGAAGCATGGCAAGTCCTCTGGACAACCAACTCGCCCTTAGCCAAGAGTTGCCAACAGCTTACCAAATGTGGATGCAAAGCAGGCTGTCGGGAAAGGTGCAAGTGCTACAAGCTGGGTCTTCCCTGCACAGCTCTGTGCACTTGCAAATGTGAAGTCTAGATAAATATTGCCCTCTCTTCAGTAGATAATCTAGCTTGAGCATCCAACGTGTCATGCTATGCCTACCTTCTTATCCTCGAATTTTTCAAAGGTGTAGGTTGAGAGACCTATACATAGATTGGTTGCGTTTAGTCCGTATTTCTCTTCTTTTCTTTTTATGGTTACAGTCTTAGACACAATGTTGTATGTGACCATACCATTACTATTTCAGTTGAAAATAGCATATTAGTTAAACTGTCTGATCACATGAATATACCATTAAATAAAAACAGTTGGTCTCTATGTCTGCTAGCGCTGTGGATAGAAAAAAAAACTTTTATGGCAACCATTTTGTACGCCATCTTGGTTACAATTCATTTAGTAAGGGTTTTCAATAAAATGTGTGGTATGGAACATTTTTATAACCTAAAAGTCGAGGTTTAAAAAAAAAACTGGCATATTCCATCCAATAGATGCTCTCAAACCAGTGAATCTCAACATAGATGGCGGCCATTTTGAAAAATAGCCGCCATCTTGG
>NC_089781.1:13987880-13990380 GCF_040412425.1 Macrobrachium rosenbergii
CGTGATGCTGTAAAGACAATGAAAGAGAATTTTTTATTTATTACAATGACTGAGTATACGTGTAAAGCGTTACACAGATATTAGGCAATGCTTATGCCAGTTACTGCATAAACATACTGTGGATAAAAACACACACACAAGTTTAAATATATATATATATATATATATATATATATATATATATATATATATATATATATATATATATATATATATATATATATATATATATATATATATATATATATATATATATACTGTATATGTGTGTGTATGAGTGTGTGCCTTTGTGCGAGTGTGTGCATGTGTGTTTTTAACTACCACAGAGAAACACAACGAACCATAATCACTCGCTCCGGTAGAGCGCTCTTGTGTTTTCGTAAAAGAGTATCCATTAGCCAGTCTTTAAATCCCAGCTGGCTTTACACCGACAACAACCCGTTTCGAAAATAAACTTTGGTACCGTGTTTTATTGACCGAAAACAACTGTGATACGTCACTCGCCATGACACAGATATGAACTCAATCGACCAGGAATGATGATCAAACATATGCAACGGCATAATTCACCGATTTATTTGCAAATGGAAGGAATTTTTTTTGTAAGTACCATCATCCGTACATTTTTCGACCTTTTTGTTGAAAATGAGCAAATATTTTCATTCTCTCTCTCTCTCTCTCTCTCTCTCTCTCTCTCTCTCTCTCTCTCTCTCTCTCTCTCTCTCTCTCTCTCTCTCTCTCTCTCCTTTTCAAAGTGAGTGTTATTTAGATACCTGCTAGTAATATCCGATCAGGCCTTTCAACAGAATAAAAGTAAGATTCGAGGGGTTGTGGTCCATTCGGTCTACATTTATTGCAAAATCATCCTTTCGATATACTACAATGAAAAGGCAAAAATAAGAAAATCCCTTTAAAAAATAATGTTTTTGTTATAATATATAAGTTCGTGTTGACTTGCTTTGCCTCCATTTATAGTATTCTGGCAAATAATCCAAACAAATTTGTCAAGAATATGAATACATGATTAAAATAAGTTCCTATATAAATATGATTTTTCACATTTCCATACAACTTCTATTTTGGTAATTCTACGCCTTTGGAAATATATTAGCTTGCTAAGAGATCGAATTTTTTTCTTTATGTGCATCTAATTTTCATTGCACACGCCCTTTCATTTGCTGAAGCGGAAAATGCTTTTACGTACCTGTCAAAGGCCGTCTAAAGCTAAAAAAGTTTTCTTTATTAATTCATCGTTATTGGTCTTTCACTAGATATGACACTCTGCAAAAGTTCAATGCAAATTATTCATTAGCTATAACTTATTTATAATGAGAACTTGTAAATCAATCAAAGTCATCTGCACAAAAATTAAAAAGAAATTATTTAGTCATCAGCAACCCTCTATTATCACAATGTATAATAAACAAAGTGAAAAGTAAAACTACAGGCATGGAAACTAATTGGCATGTCTTCCGCATCAAGTAAACAAATGTCTTGTCCTATTTGTAACATGTACCTAAAATAATGTAAGCATATGGATATTAAATGTTTAACCTACAAGATGCCAATTCACTGAATTATGTGAAACAATCTAATAAGAGAAATATCGTTTTCATACAGTTATCATTATCAAGACATCGTATTTTGTAAACTAGGAATAACTGCGTGTCATGTGGTCATCTTCAGCATCATTCGGGTTAATTTTTTGTGGTTACCAAGGGATTTTTTTAATTGACAGCTATTTCACTTTAATATTTTGCAATAATTTTCAATCTTTGCAACCCGTAGGCTATCACATTGGCCCACTTTTGTCAAGATGCAAACATTGTTTTAATTAAATCTTGTACTAATTTCAGCCGATTTTTAAATTCAACATTCTTCATTCATTTTTTGTAACTACTTTTATTTAGCAATATCTGCAAAACTTTTCTTCATTAATTATAAAGAAACGTAGAGACATCTCCATATTTCAGGGAGCATATGCGACTTAAAAATATTGGATCTAAAAGTAACAAACAGTTCGGCATTTTATACGTTATTAAGATAAATAAAGGATTTTTACTCGCATGCTTTTTATTACCCAAATTATAATTTTGCATCCTCTTAATTAATCAAATTATAAACTTATATCTTATAAAAATATTTTACATTTTTCTTATAATAAACCTGATGAGAGATCGTGCCGGCTCACTCGTTTTTTCCTACATAATTTATTTGAGGAACATTAACTGAAGCCGAAGATTATAAATGATGAATTTCTTAATATCATTAAAATAAGATACCCCATTACCAAATCTTCTAATTAATTCTCTACCCTCGTGAGCATAAATTATACAGTTTGACCAGTAATCACTGGACCGACGCGCATAATCCTGGAAAATTATTTCTTGGCCTCATAATAAATAATTTTCTTGTGCTATCATGTGAAATTATCAAGCACTTCGCTATCCTTTGCAAACAATTATACCATAATCAATATTTTTGTTTTTGTCGACGAGGA
>NC_089781.1:13992880-13995380 GCF_040412425.1 Macrobrachium rosenbergii
CATAATGCTGTGTCAGTCGCAGCCCATGAAACTTTAACCAAGGCCGGGTGGTGGCCTGGCTTATATCGTTGCCAGACGCACGATTATGGCGACGTTTAACCTTAAATAAAATAAAAACTACTGAGGCTAGAGGGCTGCAATTTAGTATGTTTGATGATTGAAGGGTGGATGATCACATACCAATTTGAAGCCCTCTAGCGTTTAATAGTTTTTAAGATTTGAGGACAGACAGAAAAAGTGCGGACAGAAAAAAAACCGGACGGACAGACAAAGCCGGAACAATGGTTTTCCTTTCAGAATAAAACACACTGAGATTCATACTGGAACTTCAGGTTTAGTTTCGTATGTCTGTATTTTTTTTTTTTTTTTTTTTTGCACACCTTTCTGTTAGGGCGGATTCTTGTAAACAACGTAAACCATTGGAGGATTGGTTGTTTTTGGAAGCTCTGGGCAAACATCAAAGCACTGCGGAAAAAGTCAGTGGTTTTAGAGAAAGTTTTGCTACGCAATAATATGTCTGAAAAGTAACTGAATTGATAGTGTTGTATGTAGTACATGTTTCCTTCTAGGAACATAATTGCAAATATTAATTGAATTAAATATACAATTTAGGCCAAAGACCAAGCACTGGGACCTATGAGGTCATTCAGCGCTGAAACGGAAATTGACAGTTGAAGGTTTGGAAGGTGTAACAGGAGGAAAGCCTCGCAGTTGCGCTATGACTCACCTGTTAGAAGAGGGTGGAAAGTAAGATGGAAGAGAGAATATGAAAGGAGGTGCAGGAATAGGAACGAAAGGGGTTGCAGCCTGGGGTCGAAGGGACGCTGCAAAGAACCTAAAGTAATGCCCACAGTGCACCGCATGAGGTGCACTGATGGCACTATCCCCCTACGGAGGTGAATATTAATAAAAACATCCTTCTTATCAATTGCTATAATTTTGCATCTATTAATTTCTGTATCTCTCTCCTATTCATATTATATATATATATATATATATATATATATATATATATATATATATATATATATATATATATATATATATATATATATATATATATATATATATATATATATATATATATATATATATATATATATATATATATATATATATATATATATATATATATAGATAGTTTAAACATACGTAATGCATATGTATATGTATGTATGTTCTGTATAAATAGGTGTATACCGCGCCTGCTTATTAAAACATTCCTAATAGTAATTTTCCATCATTTATATGACTTAGTATGCGGACGGCGTCGGTTTATCCAAAAGACTGATTTCTTTGGGAGACAACGAAGGATGAAATTGGCTTCATGCATCTGTGTGATGAAAATCTTTATGAGGTAGTCTTCAATTTTTTTCTCATGTTTCTTTTAATTCCGCAATGCATTTTTTGAACAATAATAGCATGCAATAAAACCGTAAATGAGATGTTTTTAGACCTAATCTTATTTAAAACATTCCTAATTTTAATATTTTTTTTCCATCATTTATCTGCTGAATAGCAAATCAGCTTAGTAGTGATGCTGCTGAATAGCAAATCAGCTTAGTAGTGATGCTGCTGAATAGCAAATCATCTTAGTAGTGATGCTGCTGAATAGCAAATCAGCTTAGAGTGATTTGCTGAGCAAATCTTATTTGTGAGTCACACAGTTATACAGCAAATCATTTTAATAGTTTTTTCAATAGCAAATCATCTTAGTAGTGATGCTGCTGAATAGCAAATCAGCTTAGTACTTCGTTTCCCAGCTCTAGAAGTGATTACATATCACTGAAGCATTAAGACCTACTATCTTTTTTTGGGTTCTTTACCAGGGTTAGAAATCGAGATCTATACCTGCAAAAGAAACAGTATTCTAAGGCCGTCATTTTATTAATTCTATGTATAGGAAAAATTCTGAAAGGGAGAGAATACAAGCACACTCGAATAACTGTATAAAGGACTGCTTACATATGCATTTACTATGGAGAAAAAATTACGCTTTGCTGTTAGTTAGTTTTACTTCCGCCTTCTCCCATCAATTCTATTCGTCTTTCTCTCCGTGATTCTTTCATTTTTTATTACCTTTGTGTATTCATGTGTATTTCTTGATCAGCATTTCTCTTTGACTGACAGCGCCACTGTTTTTAGTTTTCTGTAAAAAAAAAAAAAAAAAAACTATTGCGGCTACTTTGTCTGTTCGTCAGCACTTTATTCCGTCCGCACTTTTTTTTTGTCCGCCCTTAGATCTCAAAAACTACTGAGGCTAGAAGGCTGCAAATTGTAATGTTGACCATCCACCCTCCAATCATCAAACATACCAAATTTCAGCCCTCTAGCCTCAGTAGTTTTTATTTTATTTAAGGTTAAACTTAGCCATAATCGTGCTTCTATCAACAATATAGGAGAGCCCAACACCGCGCCGTGGTTAAAGTTTCATGGGCCGCGGCTCATACAGCATTATTCAAAGATAGATCTTTTTCGGTGGCCTTGATTATACGCTGTA
>NC_089781.1:14000380-14020380 GCF_040412425.1 Macrobrachium rosenbergii
GTTAATCGCAACGTGTCGAAAAAGTGAGAAACAGTGGTGTTACTTATTAATTATTCTGTATAATCCATTTTGTCTTTCTAGGCTTTTTAACCATTTATCTGTTCGTGATAATTTAACAAACAACAACCAACAGCCAACTCTGTTTTACATATGTCTAAGAAAAATCTTAATTAAAAGAAAAATCATTCTAATTGTAACTGTTTTGTTAAATCAGTACCCATTGAAAAGATGAGAGAAACTGACTTTCTGAGCTCGGCTGTCAGAAAATTACAAGCTTTTCATAAACCATTTTCTTATTTTTGCAATCCAAAAAGAAATTGTCTTTCTATACAATTTTTGATTGGGCCTAGCTTTTGAGATGAACCTATCCTGGTGGTAGGGATGTTCTGTTGGCCCTATAGTTTCAGAATTTTATCTGAAAGTTTTAGATAAAACATAAAACAGACCCACGCGCATACATACAAACAAATATATATATATATATATATATATATATATATATATATATATATATATATATATATATATATATATATATATATATATATATATATATATATATATAGGCAGAGAGAGAGAGAGAGAGAGAGAGAGAGAGAGAGAGAGAGAGAGAGAGAGAGAGAGAGAGAGAGAGAGAGAGAGAGAGATTTACAAATGACAAGATCATTCTATCATTATTTTTCTTATTGCACTTCTAGATTGAAGTTCATGTAAAATTTATTTGTTTTTATTTTCAACCACACCATACTAGAAGAATAAAACCAATTTGACCCGGAAGACCCTTCTGCCGACTCTCGCCGTGTTTCTTAAGGCATTGCAATTAACCGAGACAAATGAAAGATTTAATTAGCTATCTCTGGGAAATATTTACTCGGCAAAGGGATGACCCGGACTCACCCTTATCGCCAAATAGATCTTCCTTAGAAGATAATTAATCTCCTAGAACAAGATGTTCGTAGCTCGCTGTACCAACAATTAAACTTCGGAATCACAGATAATTCCTTGTGCGCGATGCTTCCAAAAAAGTCTCTATCATTAAATACTTATGAAAAACACCTCATCATTAGCACAGCAAACATCATTCAGTGTCAGTGTTCCATACACTTACACATACACACACACACCACACACACACACGCATACCAAGTGGAATCCTTACAGTTATCCTATACGTTCCCTCAAACACTTCCTGGTATCCTATACGTTCCCTCAAACACTTTCCCGGTCTTCTGTAAGTATGTCCTTCCAAAAGGTCTGAATTTTACGGAGTTGCCCACTTCCCGTTCGGCACAGATTATTCACAGGCGACCAACCAACTTGAAAAGTTTTGCCCATCTTCTCACTCTCGCTAACCTTTCAAAACCTGTTTGTTTCTCTGCATTTTTCACTATTTCCAGCCTTTTAAATTTGATAGCCGTGCAATTCACTTCTCAACTGTATTCAAATTCGATACTTCAAGTTCATAAAGGATGAACGTGTGTTTGTGAATGGTTCTAAGTATGTAAGCGTGTGTATTTATATTTGAATAACCAGGCGTAAATCTAAACATTTGCACAAGCATAAACTTAGAAATACGTAAACTACCATTTACATATTAATTCCTTATTCCCATCTTGGATAACATGTTGGAGGTAAGAACGAAGAGTAAGTCAACGGTTTCATTGTGCTTTGGTCTTTTTTGAGGTTCCTTAAAGAATATTCCCTTTCGTATAAATATAAATGTTAGCATTTAAATCAACAACTAAAAGAAAAACCCTAAAATATACTCACACCGTTGAAACCTTAGCCTAGAAAATATTGATTTTTATGAAACAAATAACCCAGTAAGCCTAATGCCTGATACGATAAGACACGAAAAATGAAAGGGCAATGGAACATGCTCCGACCATTGGAGCCACTTAAGATAAGACCTCATATCTGAATATGAAAAAGGTAGAACACTTAACAAATCTAAGAAAAACAGTGTAATAGCTCTAGAAACCCGTAAGAAATGAAGAAGAGCCTTGGTGCTATTCAATATATTTAAACGTGCTTGAAGGCGTAGCGGCTGTCATTCGGAGCGATTCTTCCATTCTAAAGACTTACTGATAGCATTAGCATATTCCCATTCGAGCCCACAGATATTTGAAGTGAATTTTGTTGAACTCAGAGTCTTAAATATAAGTGTCAATTTCATACATACACACACACACACACACACATACACACACATATGTATATATACATATATATATTATATATATATACATATATATAATTAAATTTTGTAACTATATATTTGTTCATTAATACGTTACGAGCGTAACCAGTTAATCCTCTTTTGATAGCTGCAGGCTAGCCTATTTCATTTGTAAGGGTATTCAAATTCAACATATCACATTCATTAATTAAAGCCTTACATTAAAGCCTTATATTTGTAAGAGCTTGTACAGTAAATGAATGACTGGTAATCCAAACTATTACATCATTTATTCTCTCGAGCTTTATCTTTCTTCTTCAGAATACACACATCAAATCCCTCTGCATACTGCAAGTCAATAACAGAAAGCCTTATTGCTCAGCATTTCTCCCTTTGATGAATGTGTTGTTTTCAGTTCACCAAAATCCTCGAGCTCTTAACTACTTTAGATTTTCGTGCTTTAGTCGCAGAAATCATATTTTTATTGCTGGCTGTGCAAGCGTGCCGGGATATATATCCTCTCTCTCTCTCTCTCTCTCTCTCTCTCTCTCTCTCTCTCTCTCTCTCTCTCTCTCTCTCTCTCTCTCTCTCTCTCACTTTGATGATGTTTTCCTGATTCTTCCTATTATTGTGTGGGTCGATTACTTGATGCAGAATACTATTCTCTCGGTACAGAGTCAAAATCCATCCTGATTCAGAGAAGAAATATAATTCAATTTATAAAAACATTTGTATTTAGGGTGATACCAAGACCAATGACAATAATAATAGTCAAAGAAATTGAAAAGATGTAACTAACAAGTAGAATTTTAATTGAAATCTTTCAGTATCAAAATGGTGAATGAAATATCAAGACACTAAGCAAATTGCTTTCAATAAATTGTGGCTACAAGAGAAGAAATCTTTACGTCATATGAAACACTTGCTCCAGGTCCAAGATTTGGGCAATTTATCATGTTAAACCGCATTATTTCGATAAAAGATAACTCGGTGCTAAGTTAATGTATGTTATTAACAAGAATTCTGGCTTTAAATTTATGTCCTTGACTCGAAATTTGATTATCATTCTATCACTAAATTCATACAGAACCTCCCATTACTAAACGTCACTTGCAGTAATTGGATAATCATAAAATATCTTGATGCTTTGTCAAAAGCAGTTGTCTAAGAGAATTCGGCATAAATTTCGAAGGAGAATTTTATGTTAGCCACAGTAAAGGAAAGCGCGCGTGAAATGAGTTCCAAGGATAAGAGATTTCTTTAACTTAAATTAACTATGTCATTATCTAATTCAGTGGGAGAAAAGCGAGTCTCCTTTGGAAAATGTTTCTAATCCCAATTCGTTACGTGGAAAGAAAATCAGATTAAGATGAGCGTAAATTAATTTTTTCACTCTTCAGGTTTAGAAAAATTATTTTGCCTTTTCCATTAAGTATTTTTGGCCTTCTGTTGTGTCTATTTTTCGTGCGAATGTATTCCATTTTCTTTTATGACTTACAGCTGCCTAGGCATCATTTGCCTTCTAATCAACGTCCCAACCCCGTTGCCAGGTCTGGAACGTTGATAAGAAGGTAAATAATGCCTAGGCAGTTGTAAGTATAATAATTGCCAGGTCTACTTTTCTTTGGTAATAATTTTTCCTGACATATGGGCGATTCGAATTAAGACCTCCATTTATCTGCTCCATTTGAATTAGGGGCGTCTTTGAATACCACTACCAAAAGCTCCCCAGCATCCTATGTTATCAGTTGTCATTTTAAAACCTTTCATTTGAGGGAATTTATTCCTTGAGTATCAAATATTAATTCTTATTTCACGTTGCATTACTAAAGAAATTTATAATAAAAACTAGGTTAAAATGCAGAATTACCTAAAGGCATTTAAGTTACAAGAATTTTGTACTGTTAAGATGGAGTTTGTGTCTCCAGTGGGGCTACATTGACTGTTAGTTTATAAACGTAGTCAGATAAACAAATGTTCATCTAAATTTTGTAGTAAAAACCCCCATATGTGTCATTCTGACAGTAGCTGTCCATCTAAAAGTAAAAATACTTAAATCTAATCAAATGTAATTACTAGTCCAATTCCTTCACAATTAATTTTTTCACCTTTCAGGAGTCAAATCAGCACCACGTTATACGTAGACAAACTGACAATAGCTGGGGAGTGAAATATTATATATATATATACACACTATATATATATATATATATATATATATATATATATATATATATATATATATATATATATATATATATATATATATATATATATATATATATATATATATATATATATATATATATATATATATATGAAACTTTAACCACGACCCGGTGGTGGCCTATCCTATATATCGTTGCCAGAGGCATGGTTATGGCTAAATTTAACCTTAAATAAAATAAAAACTACTGAGGCTAAAGGGCTGCAATTTGAGATGTCTGATGATTGGAGGGTGGATGATCAACATACCAATTTGCAGCCTTCTAGCCCCAGTGGTTTTGGAGATCTGAGGGCGGACAGAAAAATGTGGTTTAGAAATCCTGCATGGCAAATACTTAGTTCAGTCTAAAAACACATTAGTCTAACAAATATACAACTAACACCTGGAAGCTGTAAAAGGAAAGTACAAAAAAAAAATAGCTTTCTGTGGAATTAACAACTTTTTCGAGGGTTGAGCCACTGTTATGGCAAAAAGGGAAGTTTTCCTTTCTGGTTTTAAAATTTAACTCCCCCTATGGACGCAGGTGAAAAATCAGACTTATTTTTATATCTTCGTTTTTGTAATAGGAATACAGAAGAATCGCATAAATGATGACCGAAAATTAATCACAAAATATTTACATGCTCATATCTGCAAACTTGACCTTTTGAGAAAAGGAACTATATAATCATGCATTTTTCAATCATGGCGAATTATTTATAAAAATACCCACTATTGTACTAAATAATTACATTCTCTTGGCAAACAATACAGTTCTGGATTAAGCCTGTCTAATCATCTTAAGTATAAAACAAAGACTTTCATCATATAATTATGCTTCATTTAAAATTAATTCATCCTTATCTTGCCCAGGAAACGTATTCATAAAATAACAACCATTAGCGTTGTTTTTAACTTGGTTAATATTTAAAGAAAAATTTACTTTCATTAATTTAATTTGCTCTTACAAATTTTCAGATATGTGAACAAGACAGAGGAAGATTAAGAGGATCTATTTTCACACAAAAAGATATGTGAACCATTAGGTCTCTTTTCCTCATGAATCACCGTCTGGAAGAACTGGTGAGAGGATGCATTAAGTGGGATTTCATTTCGAGCAAGCCACCCATTACTTTCCTCTTAATGATCTTTTTGCTAAAACACTGAAAAAATTATGAGAATAAAGATGAAAGTAACAGAGTAATAAGTAAATATGCATGTAAATTAAATAGAAGCCCAGAGAAACTTAAAAAAAAGTTTATGACAGAGGTGTAGTACATAAGCAATAATAATAATAATAATAATAATAATAATAATAATAATAATAATAATAATAATAATAATAATAATAATAATAATAATAATCCAATTTGATAAAATCTGCTCTTATTATTATTATTATTTCTATACTAGTTTTGCTTTATCTATCACGTTTTCATATTCTATTTTGAATTATACACTTTACTTACGCCGCGGATATGATAAAGCGTCAGACTAAAGAAAGGAAATAACTGAACAGGTAGTCCCCCTCTCTCTCTCTCTCTCTCTCTCTCTCTCTCTCTCTCTCTCTCTCTCTCTCAGTGTGTATGTATGTGTGAATGAGAGAAAAGAAACTGTCAAAGATTTCACTGTACCCCAAATATAATCATTATCATGCAGTCTTCGCAGGTAATCTCTCCAGCTTACACCAGCGAAGCCATCGCGACTGTGTAAATGCGTCATAAATGACAAAAGTTTTGTCGCTTTTTGTCATAACAAGCCCAAAGGAATAGCTTTCACATGCATGGCCACGCACGCAGTCTCAGTCATTTGCTGCTGTTAAATAAGACTTTGAGGATGAAAAATGAAAGACTTGAAGATAATGAAGTCGGCCTCTACAGTGAATTCATTTCCTTGAGGATATTCTGTCTGGCGAGTGTTTTTGAAGAAGTTTTTTTTTTTTTTCACGCTGCCCGTGCACGGTGTATTAGTTTTAACAGTTTATATGACTTAAATACCGTCATGTTTATTAACACTACTATCGAGTTCCATATCACGCCGATTTAAGGATATGCTAGTGTGTGTGTGTGTGTGTGTGTGTGTGTGTGTGTGTACTGTATATATTATATATATATATATATATATATATATATATATATATATATATATATATATATATATATATATATATATATATATATATATAATATATATAATACATACACATGTGTGTGTACTGTATATATTTTATAATAAATATAGTACAGACACATGTGTGTGTACTGTATTTTGTGTGTGTGTGTGTGTGTGTGTGTGTGTGTGGGTGCACTATTCAATGTAGTTCTTTGATATCAATTTCACTGAGTGAAGAGAGAAGCGGCTATGATGAAACAAGAAATATATTTTATTCCCCAATAGCTTTTGTTCCCTGCAGGCATTCTTCAGCCAGAGCTACAAAGGTGTCGTGAACACCCAAAGTGATGTGGTCGTCTCTTTTCCTTCCATTTTATTTTTGTTCTTGCTTAAAAGACTAAACGAGACTCGGGGAAAATGTAGCTTATCTCTTATTTTCTTTCTTTGTGTAATTATGAATTGTGTGTTTGCATTTGTTTTTAGTGTTTTTTTAGATAAAGTATTCTAAATTTACGGTTTCTTAGAAAGCGCAGTTTCAATTTTGCTTGCCTGGGCTTTCACCTTAACAAGGAAACTAATATATCTTATTGTATTATTTTTTTTACATTTTTTATGATGAAATTTGTATTGGGATTTGTACGGTTTGATAAGCCCAACATTAGTCATGAAACTAATACTAAATGATCTGATTTAGTTGAGAATAATTTATTTCCCTCAAACAAATATTGGCGATTTTGTGGAATATCCCGCGTCACTGAGTGAATCGACGGTCGATATTTACTTCTTGACAACAATCTTCATTATGCTGCTACACGGAAACAATATTCACAGGAGGCATTCTCTCTTTCCATTTAAAGCTGCACGCAAGTCAAGAAGAAACTTTACTCTAAGACACTGTTCAGTGTTTCTATTTATCTATTTCTTTACCGTTTGTTTTTTATCACTTTTTCAGAGTAAAATGTTACAGATCAATTGATTTTTACCAATTCTGCTTAGTTTTTTGGTATCACTTATCTTTTGCTCAGGTATTTCATGGTTTACCAACAGTTTCTCATAATTTTATCACCTATCCTCGGCTCACTAATTCTATCGTTGCTCGTTAAAAATTCTCAGTACTTATAATGTAAAAACTAAATGATGTCTGAAGTAATGCTTCTCTTAATAACCGCAATTTTCCTCTAACCTTTGATACGAAGTGAATGGTTTTCTTCATTACTTGACTATTGGACCTCAATTCAGTTCTACCGACTTCAATACCTATTTAGGAAATATAATGGTGATTCACATCTCTAAGATGCAATACAAAATGTAAGAAATAGTCATATAAGGAAGAATATCGAAAAATCGAATATAATTTCAGCAATTCTCCCGTTCGTCTTCAGCCAATCGATTGTTGAACATATATCAAATATTAGAGCACTTGGTTTTATAATATCAGACACTTTTAAAATTTTTTTTTGTTTCCTGCTCCTTTTTAAGTGGCCATGAGGGCTTTAAGAGTATTTATGTTTGTACTCTAAATCTAAACGTACCTCGAAATGTCTAGTCATCATCCCTAACTAATATCTCCAAGAAGCACGCTGTCTCCTTTCCCTATAATTTTGGCCTTGATATATCTATCGTATAAACAGAAGAGCGAGTGTATCATTTATCAATCTTACGTGCGATATTTTAAAATAGAAATTATAACTTATCATATATTTAGACAATATGGCAAACTACTAACACACGGAGCTCAGTAAAGATTAAATATAGACAGGTACCGGCTACCATTATATTTTTCATTGTCAATTATCTGTAGGTTGGGGCGGCGGGTTCTTACCAATGAATACCCCTCGATGTAAATGATTCACGATTCCAACCCCCAAAATACTGAAAGAAAGAGCAATTATTTGTGTAATATGCAAAATCTTGTGGGAAAAATTCGCCGGATGCTTTCAAGCTTTTATTAGTTTTACACGGAGCATATTTATTGTTGATATTACAAACACCAAATATTTTTGGTTTACAACAGTGGCCTTATTGCTTTTGCGGTTTTCAATTTATTCAGTGTTATTAATTTTACTGGAAATATTTTGGATGTTGTAAGAGTGTACGTTTTTTTAGCATTTCCTGATATCAGAAATATTTTTGAGTTTAGTCAACAAAGGGAAACAATTTTCCCCAGTTTCAAGATGAATTACAGTCGACCTCCAACTTACTGTGTATCGTTTACTTTTTCTATTTTATTGTATATGTTAAACAATGAACATGAAGTGAGATGAAATTATCTTTAAATCTAGAAAATAAAGAAAGGGAAAAAATACTGACTTTGCTTAATTTTTCCGTTCTTATTTCTGATTCTAAATTTTACCCTTGTCTTGCACTTTAGTATTGTACATCGTCCTCATGAATTTTATATCTGAACTAAAACTACTTCATACTGTAAATGACTTTAGGATAAACAGTACTTGGCTGAAGTAAATGTCTTGCCCTAAATATTTAAATATGTAAAGTTTTCGGGCAACATTCTGTCACCAGAAACATAGCAAACTTTTCATTGCATCTAATATATATTTCGAGCTACGTTAACTCCTGGTAACATAAGTAAGCGCTCCAACGTATTATGGTCAAATGTTAATCTAAATAAGTCAAGAAAAACTGTGTTTAGGTCTGGCCCCCTAAAATAACGATTTACGATCATATCTGAATTTACTTAATTTAAAATGACTGAAATTAGAGTAGTTTTCACGTTATTCAGGTTGGACAAACTTTTCCTAACTAGTAAATTTCCACAGGTTATTGCTCATTACATCATATTAAAGAGGTGTACAGTACCTGTCTTGTCAAAGCTGTCAGACGTCTACACGAAAATGGCGTTGAGGACTGAAGGCATTCATACTTAAATATATACAGAACTAAAATTGCTGATAATCGTGTTTTAGACGTATATTAAAAAATTAAGAAATGGTAAATGAATCTTTTTATAATATCTTATAAAAAAATACATTCGCCAGAAATACAATATAATACAGTAAATAAAATTACTCGTAGTATTGTCCTACCCTTCACATCAATAAATAACTCGAACTTGGCTATTCTACAGTACAGTAGGTTGCAGAAGACACGGCGTTGGTTGCCCTTTTTTTATATGAAACACCTCATAAAAAATTAGACCACAGCTCTACATTCAGTCTTTCTAGTTTCCAATCTACAGAGGTCAGCGAAAGAATACTTAAACAGGGTATTCCAGCTCATCATGACAATTCAAGGTTAGCGAAAGAATAGAATTTTATTCTAAATAATGAGGTAGTCATACATTTTAATGATATTCCACCTCATCATTGAAGTTGGAATAAAGTATTGGCTGTCTGAACGACTTAAAGAAGTTTTTTTTCATTTTCCTTTGTTTTTTGTTTCTAGTATATTGAGTGTTATGAGTTCCTTATGATATTCATATAGATAAAACATTATAATATTTGTTACGTAATTCATATAAATTATGTTCAACAATAATTCAAAGTTAATTCCTTCGTCCTTTCTAGCACTATGGCTAAATATTCATGAAAGACTGTTAACAGAGCAGTATTAAACTTCGATAATAGTAGACATATTATTAAGCAGATGAACTGATGCTAAACAGAAGATGAATATAATATTGTCACTGAAAACAATCCGTTCAAAAGTTGTCATGGAACTCGCTGCTTAACTGGATCGCTTTCAAAAGTAATGTTACCTTGCGTACAAAATAACATATCTTGTTTTCATGTGAATGCTTATAAGAAATCAAAAGCTAAAACAAAAATGGTTTTGGTAGAAATTATAACAATGACCTTGACTTAGAGGATTTTCAAGTATAAGTTAATGAGCTTCTAAGATTTTCTCCTTCCATTATTCCACAGCATAACTGGCTTAAAGGGGATACCCTGGTATTCTGTTTTCAACCTGAAGGAAGGTGAAATGGATAAAATTCCTGCCGTGGAATTTAAACTTACTTTCTCTCAAAATCAGTTACGATGTCTTTTAGTTTAATGTTTTAGCTAATAATTTAGATTTACTTATTATACTTTTCCTTTTTAAACGGACAAGATAGCATCATTCATAATAAAAATGAATCACTGTCTATATTTTCTTCTATTATGTCTACTTTCCCAATTTCAAAGTATTCCACATTTCACTGAATGTACGATTCTTTTTATCCGTTTTTCTGCATTTTTTTTGCACGGTGAGGGGTCTCTAATTGGTCTAATTACAGTTACCCCATCGACCTTTAGTCACCTTTGTCTCCCCTTCTTCTTCCCTATTTGTCGCTATCTCTTCTTTTTTTTCCCTCCCATTCAAACCTTGCCCCCATCGTAATCATCGTTACCTCTCACCTTTACCAATGTTTTATTCATATGTATTCAATAACGCCTACGTACTGATTAGACTCAAGTTCCTTGGCTTGGTTTAATAAGATGTAAAGGTAGTGTGTGTGTGTGTGTGTGTGTGTGTGTGTGTGTGTGTGTGTGTGAGAGAGAGAGAGAGAGAGAGAGAGAGAGAGAGAGAGAGAGAGAGAGAGAGAGAGAGAGAGAGAGAGTGAGTCAAATCAAATCAAATACTTAATTTCCATTTTACAATGATTATTTTACACGCCATATTATGAAAATATATACAACGTACATTGACTTATAAGATACCACATTTATATCATAAAGTCAAACGCACATGACCGCGTCCTATTAAAAATAATTCTTGTAGCTAAAATAATTTTTAAAAAGCTAACAAATCATAAAAATCAACCGTTTTAAAAAATAATTACTGAGAAAGCATTTTAAAAAAACAAATTACTGAGACTTATAAAACAGTAAAACGATGTATTTACTACATAAAATACCTTAAGCTTGGTAGTGAAGATGCGAACGCTATGAGCGTTAATACAGCGCTGATACTCTGTACATTGCAAACCAAATAGGATTAGTAAATTACATTAGTTGATTACATGATAGAAGAGGATTTGACGTTTTAATATCAATAAACTAAATACATGGTCTTTATAATTTTATGAAAAAAGTAGTTCACGTTGCTAGACTAGCAAAACCCTCTTGCCAGCAACAGCTGAGTCATACTAAGTTCACCTAAATTTCCTATATGTTGCTATTATCACAGGTGCAAAGTATGTTTAAAAAACAAAACTGTCAACATAAAGTAATGAAAAATACAGAATGATTCAATTGCTGACAAACTGTTGCCTCTTAACATCTCATCAAGTCGTACACGAATAGCACGGCCTTCTCTCAGGAATACTTCTAATCAGAACTTAAAATCCAAAAAAAATCTGAATACATAAGTAGCGCCGTTTTAAAGTAATAGGTTAATGAAACCTAAAACTGTATAACACATATTTACAGCACTGAATGAGCTAAGTAGGAAAATAAAAAATAAGAATGAGATGACTGTTAAAAGCACTTACAAACAATGTAAACTCTTAAAGGACAGTACATGACTTAACATATCGACCTAATACCAGTAGTTAAGATCGCCCATTGAGGCCGACTTAAAATACAAACGCTTGCAAAATAAAATCACACATTAAATAAAAGTACAACACAGTAAAACTGCAAGCAAAGACTTTCGATCAAGACTCTAAAACCTTAAAAGGAAGGCAAACCACTTATTGTTAAGTTCCTGTATATGTTCCTATACTATTACTATTTATTTTCAAGAAAATATGATTTTAATTTCTTTATGAAAACCCTGATTGAGAGAGAGAGAGAGAGAGAGAGAGAGAGAGAGAGAGAGAGAGAGAGAGAGAGAGAGAGAGTGTATGCGTATTTCTCCATGCAACTATTTCCTTTAGGAGAGGGTAAGACCTTCCAAGGCATATGAAGAAGAGAAAAAATAAATAATGGGGCGTTCCCTTGCCTGGAACACACAGGTAGTAAACACCGTTTTGCAGATCATATCCTTAAATACTACACCACCAAACTGGTATAACACGCACAATTTCCAAAGAGCACAAACATATGTTTAAAAGATAAGGACTCATGTCAGTTTCCAAGATGGCGCCATAAAAGAAAAAAAATACCAGGATTGTCGTGGACAACACTTGACTATGGACTTCTGACGCCAGAACAGTAATAACTGATTACGAATCTGAAGCTAGAAACTCTTCCTTACAAGGAGCCTCTACATAATAAAGATAAAACCCTCAACTAACCTTCACTAAGACCAGCTATTTCTCTTCACAATATAGGGGACAACCACAGCTCACCTGAGGCCCTTACCTAACAAGACCTTTTTCCCCTTCACATTTTTAAGTCAGCATAGACTGCAAACTCAAATGGACGCTTTCTGGCTCGAGTTAATTCCCGACCTTCAATTTTAGTTGTTCGATAATTTCCCTTCACCTCTTAGTTTTCTAAAATCACCGGATTAATTTCATCTTCAATTTTTTTGTTTTGTTTTGTTTTGTTTAGCGTCCTGCTAGTGAAAGCTTTTAAAAAATTAACAAACATGTAAAAAAAAAAAAAAAAAAAAAGCTTTAAAACATTAACAAACACGTAAATATATATATATATATATATATATATATATATATATATATATATATATATATATATATATATATATATATATATACAGTATATATATGTTGTTTGTATTATGTGTGTATATATATATATTATATATATATATATATATATATACATATATACATATATATATACATATATATATATATATATATATATATATATATATATATATATATATATATATATATATATATATATATGAGAGAGAGAGAGAGAAACCTCGTCTGATTTCCACCATGTTGACTTCATTAGACTTGTCTCCGCCATTGGTGATACTGATGAATGGGTTCCGGATATTAAAATGTACTCCATGTGATACACTATAAAAAAAATTCTCTGCCAGTAAGTGTCGCCTGCATATAAACATGAATTACCGATTTTCCTACATTTCTATGCCCCTGTTTACAGGTATCTCAGTGGAGGCCTGCGAAATTTGTGAATGAAATATGACTCGTTTTGAAGGATAAAAAGTTTTCAAGTGGTTCTTGGACCTACTGAAATTCATTTGATGGTATTATAAATGTATAAAAGTATTTATATAAATATATATATATATATATATATATATATATATATATATATATATATATATATATATATATATATATATATATATATATATATATATATATATATATATTTATCATTTATCAAAACGATTTATCTTGATGAGCAGAGTGGTAAAGCAACAAGACAAAAAAATTAATAATTAGGTAGATCTTTATACACATTTATACCTAACTTCTCTTTCCTATCTTATTCTACAGTGTGTGTGTTTTATTTTTTTACCAGACCAACCACCTATACATTTTAAATACTCTTTTCTTCCTTGCTAGTTGGCGTGTCAGCCTTGCTACTGAGTATCAAGAATCCTCTAAGAAAACTCCGTAAATAAAATCAGTGGAGGCTGTTGAAATTCAAAGCAAGGTTTCCAAACCAAAATGAAATCGTAAAGAAAATTTAGTTGGGGACAAAAATCGTCCCTTCGAATAGGTCCTCGTTTGTATTCGCTGCAGGATTTTAAGACTTTTTTTTAAAAAAACGGATTAACAGGTTAGACAGTCTAATTTTTTCTTTGATTCTCCTAAGTTCTCTTATAGCTCTTAATCAGATATGGCTTTACCTTACGAGTAATGTACCATTTACAAAATAAGCTTTTATTTGTGGGCATTCTTGCTTAACCCAATGTCACCCGCTTTCCATCTCTCTTATTATTTATTATTACAAAAATTTTGTTCTTATGTCTTGGAAAGCCCATTGCTATACTCAGTCTAGGATATAATCAGAGCGAAAAATAAATTCATAATAAAGAGTGCAAATCCAATCAAGTTCAAATTGTTATGTCATTCTCGAATAGTGTTTGCTCAGAAGTACTTGTACACTTAAAGAAGCGTTCTAATGTGTTATGGACAACGAGTATTTGATCTAATAATACTATCTACACACTCATCTACGAATATTTTACGTTTTGTTCGGTAAGAAAGTCACATACATGGGTTATTGTACATTCACAAGCTTCGCCTCGTGTATATAAGCTGAGTATATGACCAAATTACTGGTCGTGTAAAAAGATTATTCAGATGGAACTGAATTTTATATGTTACAATAACAAATGCATCTTATTCACATGTAAGAAATTAAAAGAATTATATCATCGTATTAGTATTCATAAATGTAATGTGTAACTAGGTTGTAATTATAGGTACTATAGATAGTAAAAATATGTTACTTATACAGTACAACAGCACGTCCAATAATAATCGTCCTATAAAAATGCGGAATGTGTTAACACATTTTAGTTCTATGTGTAATATAAATAGATTACTGGTAACGGATTCCGAGTTAGATCATTCCAAAATCTTTGAAAAGAAAATTCAAATGAGCATAATGTACCCGACTGACTTTAAGTCACATGGAATTACTTATATATTTTCGTAATTTTTAAGGGAATATGTACACTAGTAATAAAAAAACATGAAGCAATAAGGTAGAAGCAGTTACTGTAAATAGAGTAATTATTATCAATATTTTTACTGCTGCTGCTGGCGAAGATATAAATGCACATACCTAGATCACAAAAGTTCACGAAACACTTGTAAGTCTTTCTTCCTCAGAGCCAAGAACACCTGACATCTGCAGTACCGATTTTATACTAATGCGTGTGGATAGAAACTGCATTTGTTCGCATATGATGCGTAGGCCCTATAATGATCTTGTTTAATGCATATATGTGGACGCACGATTCCACCAACGTTACCGTAAACTCTGCAATACTATGAGCTGTAAAATGTTCCTCGCGTCTCATTCTCTATCGAAATCCATTTATTTCGAAAATAGCCACTTAAAAAACCTATAAAGCAAACATGAAACCGCTCCCTCTGGACATATCCCATTTCAACAGCGCCACAATCCCCCCTCTTTCGATCTCACTCTACTATCTATTTCTGCCGTCAATTCATCCACGCTTTTGGGATCGTGACTATAAGGCTGACTGTATTTGTATTTTTGTCCCCCTCCCACAAAAAATATATATATATAAATAAAAAAATCTTGTATTTATTTGCACTACAAATGCTGCTGAAATTTTTATTTTATGCAAATGGTATTATTTTACGTTAATAAACATTTAAGGTTTCAGAGGGTTACGAAAGCAGAGCTTGAGAGGATATACAGAAAAATTCTGCATGGCTTTTAATTGTCCCGAGTTTTTCATGCTCCATGATATTCACAGCAGATGTATAAAAGCAGTAAGGGAAATGACTAATTTTTATCAACTTACGAAATGGACTCAAAATATACATACCAATATATAAAGCTAATATGAATCGCAAAGCTATTCGACATAAAATAGGTGATACTGAGTGGTATCACATTTTCCCCATATTTTTTAGCATATATTAGGGGCCTTTGTCAATGTGCATCCAATCTAGGGATAAACTCCTCATTCTATGAAGATGTATTATTTTTAATCTAGCTAACTTCCCTCTAAAGAGTAGATGAAACCTATTATATTAAAATAAATTATGAAATTACTTTCTTGTAGAAAATGTGTGAAACAATGACAGTTGTCTTTCTTTTCTCTGTGACAATCGATTGCAGAGGAAAAGGGTTATCATGAAAATATCATGTACACATAAATACACATAAAAGTCCTTTTCATACTTCTACCTACAGCACATACCTTTTTTACGGGGACCTCCTTCTGCTTCCCCTTTCATACCGAGCGCTGAAACGAGGTGCGTGAAATTGAGGCGAGTGGGAATGACATTCTTTCTCGAAAAAGAAAATGAAGCCAAATGTTTGGGATGGTGGACTAGATGGGACATTCTCACCCCACGCATAGTACCTCTTGTGAACTGAATTATATATATATATATATATATATATATATATATATATATATATATATATATATATATATATATATATATATATATATATATATATATATATATATATATATACAGCTAGATAGATAGATACATAAACAAATACATATATAGAATTTATTTATTTGTTTATTCTATTCGATAAATGAATGGTTGAATGAACCTACAAGTTCAAAAGTGGAAAGGTGACTATGTGAATCCTGGAATAAGACAAAAGAAAAAAGAGCTCATTTAAAAGACTAACAAATTTGAACTATTCTGCAGAACTTGTTCTATAAATGAGGTTAACTTTAGTGACAACTAACGTATTTCAGAGATATAAGTACTTACTTTTAACTTAAAGGCTTTGTACTCTACATTGGGAGATTTTCATGGTAGACCCATCTATACTCTAATTATGAAATTTTAAATCTTAAAGTATGTCTTAAACGGTATGATAGTATGAGGAGAACGACCGCGTTAAGGACTCATTACAAACAAAATTTAACCTTTGTTACCTAACTTTCTAACACACGAATAAAAAATGCACCTATTAAAACCTCTTTTCTTCCTTAACTATTTTCCATTTTCATCATAGGAGTATCACTCTGAAATCTTATTCAACTTTCTCTGTTACCCAATTTTCTCTCTCTTTTCTAACTATTTTCTCTCTCTCTCTCTCTCTCTCTCTCTCTCTCTCTCTCTCTCTCTCTCTCTCTCTCTATCTATATATATATATATATATATATATATATATATATATATATATATATATATATATATATATATATATATATATATATATATATATATATATATATATATATATATATTATATATATATATATATATATATATATATATATATATATATATATATATATATGTGTGTGTGTGTGTGTGTGTGTGTGTGTGTGTGTGTGTGTGTGTGTGTGTGTGTGTGTATTCTTACGATATTGAAACCAAACGGAAGAATTATCAATCTATGTCACTATTCACTTTGTTAGCAGTAGTACTAAAGAATTCTATAACACTCTTGAGGAAATTAGCAATCTCTATAGGGTTACCAGGTAATAACCTTAATAAGAAACCCCTAATGTTATACAAAACACCTTCAGAGAAAATGTCAAATCCCAAAGAAAATTGTAGGACACTTTTTATCCCTCACCTTTTTCGTGTCCTACCAAATCCTATCATGGCAAGGTCCTGCAGGTACACTCTTTGAAATACTGCAGGGGGTTCCAGAATGAAAGGAGGCAATATTTTTACCTGAACTGACACCAGCAAAAAGAGACTTTTAGTTGTGGGCAGTGGTTAGGGACTCTATGTCTGGATGTTTTTTTTATTTTCAGTAAAACGAAGCAAAAGAAAAAACATGAAATTTCAAAGTCATCTATTCCTATAATCTTTGAAGAACTTATATCTTTACTTGAAAAATGATTTTGATTAAATAGAGAAGAATGAAATTTGTTCATAGCAACTTTTTCTGCTGATCCTAAATAGACTGGCTTAACTGATTTTTTACCAGTTACGTGAAAGACATATCGCATTTCTGACAGTGTTCAACGTATGTATTTTATACATTATAAAAAATATTCATGGTAAAAAATGAAATCCAGATTTGTTTTGTTTTTTTTTCTTTTCGAAGGTCTAGTATTACCAAGTTTGAAAGCAATTCCTTATTCCATGTTGCTTTAATACCATTTCCTGGTAATCCAAAGATCTTTACATTATATACAGTATAATATACGAGTATATATATATATATATATATATATATATATATATATATATATATATATATATATATATATATATATATATATATATACGTGTGTGTGTGTGTAACAAAGGTCTTTCATCATATATATATGAGTATGTATACATACATACATATATATATATATATATATATATATATATATATATATATATATGTGTGTGTGTGTGTGTGTGTGTGTGCATGTATGTATGTAGTCTGCATATATTACAAAAGTTGCCGAATTTATTCACTTAAACATCATATTTCCTGGGTGTTGACCTATAACTGAATAATTATTTAGAAATCTTCAAAACTAACGTAGTTTTCCCGTTCCTCTTCGCTATGGGGACGTCGGCCTTCCTGGATGCGAAAATGTACTATTACTTTTCAATCAGTCTGAGATAAAACATAAAAATGAAAACTGTTCCTAACTTATAAATAGAATGCCACTTCAATGTCAAAAGAAAGGTTGTATGGCGATGAATAGAGTTGGATCATCAAAATAAAATTTGACTGTGAAAAGCTTCTTAAAAAAATTTAACGTCCCTGGTCCTCTGATAATGTACTGTTTTCTGCATTGTGACTGATGATATAAAACGACAAGCGATGAAATCTTCATTGAATGACTGCGAAAGCAGAAATGCACATAGAACAAGGGAAAAATGTTAGCCCTCTCTCTCTCTCTCTTCACCCAAATAATGAATGTGTCACAGCTACACGTCATGGTTCCTAGAGACTAACGCAGATCATACGCGCATAAGTTTAACAGGAATGAGAGAAATATGTATCTAAGCTACGCACGTGTATGCGAAGTAAAACATCTGGAAATATCTGTTTCAAGAAAAACATCAAGACTTTTGGTATGTGTTGATCCGGGGCTGAATCGCAATGTTGTTGACTTTCTGCAAACATTCTTATTGAGTCTGCAATCACTCAAGTCAATATTTATCCTTCATTCTCCGAACCATGTTTGATATTCCCCGAATTTTATCTTTCGCTTCTATCCTTTTTAAATTTCTGGAAGCTCGTGGTCGATGTAAAAATTCAGAAGACAAAGAAAACGCTGAGTAAAATCCCCCCCGCCCCCTTTTTTTATAAAACCAAAATTGCAGATTTTCGTGAAATTTTCACGTCTGTTTTCTTCGAAACGCTCATTTCTCTAACGCCGTTTATAAAATAAGGTTTTAATAATGTACGGTATATATATATATATATATATATATATATATATATATATATATATATATATATATATATATATAATTGTGTGTGTATGTGCGAAAAAACTGACGGGCGAGGAGTGATAAAAGGGAGTAGAACAATAAGAAACGGTTTCAAACACATTATTTCAAACTGTGATATCTCTGTTGAAAGTCTGTTGGAGGGGAAGATTGAAATATTGAACCGGCATCCAAACTCTCATGCTTGGTTTGCTACACGTGACACGAGTCCTTACAACACTTACCAAAGGGACAGATATTTTTAAAGCATATCCTTCCTATCAGTTGTTTTATTTTAGCAGGTATGAAAAATAATCTCGTTGTTTCTTCATTTCAGTTTGAAAGACAATTATTTACGCTATCTTTTTATCCGCCAATAACATCCATAAGTTATTTCTGTTCATACGGTTACACGCACACACACAGTATATATATGATTGTGTATATGTATATATATATGAGGGTAAGTCAAAAAGTTCCAGGAAAAATTCAATATACTCTTTATTTAAGGAAATTCAAACATCATTTTTCTACATATCTACCATCTAACTCTATAAACTTTTCAAGGCGCTGTTTCCACCTCTGCAACCCTTCTT
>NC_089781.1:14025380-14047880 GCF_040412425.1 Macrobrachium rosenbergii
TATTAATACCATGGAGAAATCCTCTGCATATGGGTCACATTCACGACTCAACGGTCAAAGTATGAACGTGGCAGTGACATTTTATGCTGTTATTCTCTTGAGTTACCTGCTCTCAAGGAAAATGGTGTAATGTTGGAACAGAGGCAAAGTAAGATAAAAAAATATATATTTTTGTTTGCTGTACTTACCAGATAATTTCTTCCCATTTCCTGCGAACTCCTTTCACAAATACTTCAGTGCAGTTTAGGTCAAGCTGAAAACAACCCTTTGTGGTATAATCTAGCAGCAACCTCCATTTAACTCGGGAATCCTCTGATGTTGTTTGCTATCTGGAGAAGAAAGAAAGCAGGATTCTCAGAACGACAAAAATTGTTGAAGATGCGCCTGGAATTTGCCCTACATTCCCACTGTCATTGTTACTGTAGAAGAGTTGAGGAGAAATCTGAGAGGCATTTCAGCTGACCTACTCTGGAATCTCAGACACACACAGATGTACGGAGTTTTCTCTCGAGTATAAAGAAATGCCATAAAATGCTCGTGACAAACATACCAGAGAGGATTCATAGACACAAACAATTACCGTAGATGAATTTTGCATCTGGACTGGTTTAAACTGAGGGAATGACAATGGAAATAGCTAGAGCAGTTGTTATTTACTGAAAACAAAATGTACATTCTTTATATAAATATTTTAATGCATTATTTTATGGAAACAGCTAGAGCAGTTGTTATTTACTGAAAACAAAATGTACATTCTTTATATAAATATTTTAATGCATTATTTTAGACATTACTTGATACGGTTCCAATTTTAGCTGCGGCCATCTTCAATTGATATTTAGAATAATTCCTATTTTTATTAGCAACAAATGCTTCATAAGGCGCAGCATGTAAAAGAACCACAACTACAAACACATACACTTATACACACACACAAACACACCATCATCTCTCTCTCTCATATATATATATATATATATATATATATATATATATATATATATATATATTATATATATATATATATATATATATATATATATATATATATATATAAGTATATATTACATATATATACATAATATATGTAAATGTATATAATTATATAATTATTCATAGGCATGAGTGAAGGAGCATACTGGTATTTATTACGTGATAACAATAAGCTTATAGAATTAAAAGTGAAATACTTTTAGAGTGGTTGAATCATTTAGAGAAAACGTTCAGTAATTGTGTCTGCTCCATCTCATCCGTGAGCTTTCGTAATCTCTATTTCCTTTGCTGCCAAAGGAGTTTTCATCCGCTAGTCGTTCTTGTTCATTTCCGTTTTTCAATGAATGAAAAGAAAGTTTGGTTTTGTCCATCAAAAAAAGACAAACACAGGATATAAACGCTTCCATCTCTCTCTCTCTCTCTCTCTCTCTCTCTCTCTCTCTCTCTCTCTCTCTCTCTCTCTCTCTCTCTCTCTCTCTCTCTTTGAGAGAAGGGAGAAATAATTTTTTTGTGATATCAACTAGGAAAATGGAAACGGGAATTAAAAATTTTGTTGGCGGCGGATCAAAAGGGAATGGCTTTACAAAACACAAAAATACTCTTCATATGCGAGACAGGCAGACAGACAGATATATGGAGATCACTATGTGATTAATATATACAAAAGTAAATAAAAAAAAATCTTGAAATTTAACGAGGCAGAAAAAATATTTTTAATCCATCTAGGCAGGAAATTCTCGCTTATATTTTAATTAAAGTGAAATGCTAATTCATTAATAAAATTCTCCAGTCAAAACTAACTGATCTGGAATTGATGCAAAACCAAATTAAAAGCAATTTTAAAATGTATCTTTTGAAAATAAATATTTTCTGTTTTTATGTGACGGTGATTTTAACCATGTTGCAAAAATATTAAGAGAACCAAGCGGTGTTCAGCGAAATTGCACTATTCTGTACTGAAGGAATGTTGGTCAGCAAGAAGGAAGTGAAGACTGTGATGTTGATAATATTGAATGATATTAATTTATACAGCCAGGAATAAAAGCAATAAAACTCTCAAAAATGGTACCTTTGAAAATTAATTCAAGTTATTTTTTACCCTCTTGGGATGAGTAATTTTGAAGTGGCTATTTGACTAGAACAAGAGATAGTCTCAACTGGGCTCCTGTTGGCACCAGAAGTGTTGACAGACGCAAAGGTAAATGGGTCTTTGAGACCGGATGCTAAAGATGAGTGAAGATTTTTATGATGATAGAAGTAAAAGCCTTAAGTTACTCTAAATCCGCCTTTATTACCTCTGTGCAAAGCTAATACTTTTAGTAATGTTAAGAGGGAGACAGTAAGTATTCGATCCATTCAAACATCGAATTCTTTTTTGATACCATAAACGGTCATGCAGATAATTAATGTTTTTCATACCAAATTGTTTAAAAAAAAAATTAAGAAGGGTATGGGAAATTATAACCGTAAATGGAAACCACAAGAAGAGAAGCGTTGGTGGAGAGAAATTAAGATCTTTTCGTGATTATAGGTAAAGAAATTGAAATATGAATATAACCATGAAATTCTTTCCGTTATAGGAAGCAATAACATTCTCTCTCTCTCTCTCTCTCTCTCTCTCTCTCTCTCTCTCTCTCTCTCTCTCTCACACACACACACACTACGCACACAAACACACACTTGCTGAATAAGGACAGCGCCTTGTGCTAAGTATAAGGCTGCTATTAGACATTTGATCTTAACTTTTATGAATAGATAAACTTTTTTAATCAAAACTTTGGCTTATGTAACAGAATCTATGTCATCCGCTGAAGGGAATTACCTTGCTTTATCATAAAAGTTGAAGCATAACGAGAACATTCTCAGAAACTTTACGAAGCCTCTAAAGCAAATTCTCTTCGTAAACATACTAATCCCCGGAGCGGAAGACTTTGATTATATTCAATACATCAAGATTATACATATCTTTGTCATAAGATTACTATTAGCCTTTTTGAATATTCACACACATACATACACATATGCACACACACAAATATACGTAGCCTCTCTCTCTCTCTCTCTCTCTCTCTCTCTCTCTCTCTCTCTCTCTCTCTCTCTCTCTCTCTCTCTATATATATATATATATATATATATATATATATATATATATATATATATATATATATATATATATATATATATATATATATATATATGTGTATACATACACGCATGTATATATAAATATATATATATATATATATATATATATATATATATATATATATATATATGTATATATATGATTTCATGCCTGCTAGTTTTGAGTTTCGATAATTTAGTATGTATGGTGCTTGATTAAATTCGGTGTCGCTGCTGTATGAGTTTTATGAGAAAAGTGGATAAATCAACACCAATACGATGAAAATTTTAAAATCTAAGTCTTATGAGTCGCTTGGAAAGTAAACGAAAATAAATCAGCAAACGTCAAAACATGATAAGTGGAAAAACGCAATTACCTTGTTAGACATTACTTTAATAAAAAATAATTTTCCTTTGCAGTTACTTTCATAACCGAAAGATGCAGTTTTAATGTGGATTTAAACTGACAAATCAATAAATCAATAATTAATTAAGTTTCCTCTGGATTTCAGGGAGCAGAAAACGTGACAAAGTTAGATCGGAACATCTCTTCTCCTTTGGAGAAATAATGAAATAATGCTGTACACATCTATGGAAAAGAAAGAAGGTGGTTTCATTTTTGTTGGATTTTGTTCCCTAATGACAAACATAAGATGACAGTGTTATGACGACATAAAGTCTAACCTGAGCACTGGCCGAAAGTCTTTGTATCGAAGAAGAAGAAGAAAAAAGGATTGGTTTCTATAAAAGTGTTAGCTGTGACGTGTATGCCGACGCTGGAGGATACGCCCTTCATGAAGGCTATTGCGTTTATTATTCTTACATTTTTGGATAAAACCACAAACAGAGAGAGAGAGAGAGAGAGAGAGAGAGAGAGAGAGAGAGAGAGAGAGAGCAATTGTGCTCGCATTTTCCTTTACGAAAATACAGAGGTCTTACAGATAGCACACTACTACGCGTGGAACAAATAATAAACGTATTTGTCCCTGCTCACGTTACTGCTTATGAAAATTGCTTTCTATGCTCAGAAGAAAAATGCCATATTAAAACTACTAAGCGGGTACACATCCATAAAAGGGTATAACATTTTGAAAATATTGGTAACGATACCAGTGAGCATGCAAATGAATGTTATTATTAGTGGTCTCTTCCGAAACTATCCTAATTAGTTTGGGAGGGAAGTAATTACAAGACTTGATTAGTTAATGTTCACGTAAATTAGGAAATTTTCCACTAAAGTGAGGCAGTTCCTTCAGAAAAGAATAGAATTTGGGTATTTTTTTTTTCTTAAAGTTATCGTAGAGGCTAAACAAAGTAACGTTAACAAGATGGAAATGTGTCCTAAACGAAGGCTTGCATTACAAATTTCCTGTCCTCGTCAGGCTTCTTTACACAGGACTGGAAGAGTAGCAAACTGAGTACATATTTGTTTTTGTTTGCTTTGTAAAAAAGATTTCGTTCTGAGATTGCCTTGACGTGTAGTTCACGCTACTTGGCGTCAAAATTAACAATATTAACTGTCATGTCAACTGAAATAAAGATAAATAGCCTCAACTGTTTAGAGCCCAGCAAATATCTCTCTCTCTCTCTCTCTCTCTCTCTCTCTCTCTCTCTCTCTCTCTCTCTCTCTCTCTCTCTCTCTCTCTGTATTATATTAAATTTTTATTTTATAATAACATCCTATAAGATCGTTTTAGGCCCAAAGCAAAATACGTTATTTCATTCAAAGCCCATTAAAGTACCTAGGTTAAACTTGCTGTCAGTAGATTTTCAAAACTGTTTCTCGCAGCAGCTCTCTCCACTACATGGAACGTATGCTCTTATTTATATGAAAATATTGATCGAAAACAAGGAAAGTCTCTTTCCCAAATGATAAATTAGACTTAGCTCTCCTTCTTAACTGGGCTTTAAAATATAACGGAATCAAATATTTCAACGAGAAGCTAGCAATATATTAGCGGCGCCTATCTCCTAATCTGAACATTTTGGTATTTTCTGTCTTAACCATTCATTACAAAGAATATTCAAGCTTTCAAGTCGACTGCCCTCTTTGATAATTATTTAAGTTTCCTTTTGTTTTCATTCAGAGTGATCATATAAGAGAAATGGAGATGATATTTAACACAGTATGTTTGTTACTAAACCACCGATAAATGATATGAAAAATTTTATACTATTTAAGTATTTCATAAAAAAAGAGTTAAAAGGATGCGACATTTTACTTCATTACATCTCTAATCCTGTAATTTGTATACGTTAAAAAGCGATGATATAAAATTAACAGAAACAGTTGCACTATTTACCAGTAATGTAGTACTCGCCATCTGTGGCATCCGCATCATTACAGTCACATACTTCCATCACAATCAAACCCCAAAGCCATTACTGTCACAATCTTTACAATGCCACCCTGTTGTCACTGACTCCGCGGTCACCCTCTCACGTCTTCATCATCATTAACTGGGCAATTAGGAGCAATAAGTTTTTCCTCAAATGCTCTTTACAGCGCAATGGTAATGAATAGCAAACAGCCCGATCCCCATTAAGGCCAGTCTCACCCTACGTCATCTGTGGCACTAATCACCTCTAAAGATTCCCGGCTCCGTTTATCTCGCTTGAATGACGATCAGACCCTCATTTCGCCAAAGGCTCATGGATGGAGTGCCGATGATTTTCAACGCGAATGTGATGCCTGCCTGGTGGTGTTTTTGTCATGAGGTCAGGCTTCGCAAAAGCCGGGGAAAGATATATGGAATTAATGTTGTGAAAATGGACGGGTAAGGAATTAGTGTTTATAAATTATTAGTATAAAATTTATAAAGTTATATGTTTATGAAATACTTAAATAGAATAAATTTGTGGACATCATGAGACTCTTGTTCTACGAATTAGCGTGATTCAAGTTTATTGTGATGAATTTTTAGCAATCTTACAACGGGAAATATTATGAGCCTTTACTTCAATAAATCTAAATTCAGAAATTAAAGATGCGCATTTTCTTCGGATTTCTTACAGCTAACCCTTAACATGTAAGTTATATTAAAAACCTCATCTCAAGAGGTTTTTGCTTATTTAATTTATCAAATTTGAATCTTTGCTTCTAGTATTTCATTCGCCCTGGCCATACAGGTGTTTCTCTTAGAATACGTTTTACACGAGTGTGTGTGTTTTTTTTAACCTTTGCCACTTTAATTATTTTTTTGGTATTTTCAGATATTATCGTAATCAGAATATTCTTTAGACTAGGCTTTAAAATACGGTTAGTTTTGTCACAAATTTGTGTATCTTCAGCCTAAATCGGTAGAAAATAAAAGTGGTGTGTTGATGATCTTTTCAGGAGCCCATTACCATTATTAATCCTTAATCCTGTTCCAGAAAAAATCGCCTACACTTGTTCACAATATTTGATTTAACATCAGCTTTAAAAGGCAGAAGGTATATCCTATTCTGTTGCCACAAACAAAAAGTTAAATGTTTATCACTGGCGTTATGCAACTGTTACTAGTTTAGATTCCCATAACTAATGACACTGGAGCTCAGTTTACTCGAATTACATTCTCTCCGCCATGAATACTAATGTTTCATCTTCTGTTGCACTTCAATATTTGCGAGATATATTTTACTTAGCAGACTGATAATGGGGGAACAATTACTGCATTTACATAAATAAGGAGGAATTTTAGTTAAGGGAGTGTTTGAAATTATCATCATTCTATTATTACTAATCAAAATAACAGGAATCAGAACCTTAATATGCACATTCATTCAGTATGCTATGAAGCACATACATACATAAATATTCGTACATACCCGATAAATACAAATTATAAGCAAATGAAGGGTCAACACAGGAACAAAAAAAAAAAAGGGCTGATATTTGTCAGGAAAACATCACATCTGATAAAAATATTTTTCACGGCTCATTTCTATGAAGCACAAAGACGCTACGCATGGAAATTAAATTGAATCAGCTACTACCACAATGGCAGTGACCTTCAAATTCAGCAGTAACCCCAAAATCCGTGTCAGGTTAAAGAAAGTCGCTTTCCTGGAAACGTTTATCCGAATCTAAGGGACCGAGACATCTCGGAAAACCATCTCAGTCATTATCCAATCAACCGTCATTCATCTATAATCGGTCTTATCTTGCCTAATATATAGCAAGATGACAAGAAAATGCCAAGACCTCCCTTTTACTTTCGCATCTCCTCTGCAAAACAAACGCCCACGTAGTCATGAAGTTTTGAGGTTGCCGAATAAAGGCAGTCAAAAAAATTTTAAGTGCAACAAAAAAGCTTCTGCTTCATCGATTATGATTCTATTACTCAAACAAACATAAAAAAAACCTGAGGTATCCTCTGTTCATGCAAATCTGTGGCCATTTTGTTGCTAACAAGGAAACAAAAAAAAAGTCCTTGTTATTTTTGTGAGGAACTGGCGTTTACTTTCTTTTAAACTAACCACCGGCTTTTCATCTTCATAATTAGATTCTATCTTTACTTCCGCAATAACTGTTATCATAGTTATGGGAAATATTTTCCTTCATGAAGAGCCTACTGATTTTTTATCAAAACAAACTTGATAACACCTTGTTTGTGGAAGGAGACACGGATGTGGCAATTCTACTCTTTTGGCATTCAAAGAGAGAGAGAGAGAGAGAGAGAGAGAGAGAGAGAGAGAGAGAGAGAGAAATAATAACTAAATCCTTCACAGAATGTCTCTCTGCAAATGAAGCCGTTGCTCATCATTGCCCACACTGGCGAGACGAGAGAAGTAGGTCACACTTCGTTCCTCGCTATACGACAGGACCTTTGATGTGGTCAAGGAGGATGATGGAGTCCGATAAACTCGAGTGAGTGTAATATCCTACTCCTTTGTTACGCAACAAACCCCCTTTGCTGCGCTGATAGTTTCTCAACTCTATTTAAGTGGTCGACGTCGCTCTGGTGATTGTTGGGCAGAAGCGATATTACGTGTGAACATCAAACATGGCCGAGATATTAAAAGTTAACAGGTTCCATTTAAGGCTGCCTTAGTCGTGTTGAGGAATCTCTCTGGAGCGCCGGTTATCTTTCCTCCCTGGCTAATTAATCGCAACAGCAAAGAGGTGATTGCCACTGATACTTGAAATGAGTTCTGCCTCAGGCTGGAATTGACAAGTTGGCCCACCATAAGACTATTGAAGATATCAGTCTGCCTCAAAAAAGAAATGACTTGGATGCCTTTTTCAATTAGTAAATGACTAGAGCCTTTACAGACGTAAAGTTGAAAACTGGCAGTTTTATACTGAAATATACGACCTTCAATCAAAATCGAATAGTATGCGTCTTTAGAACAATAATTTTACATATTATGAATTTGTTCTGATTTTTTCCTACGAAATCATTAGAAAAACGTTCTTCTGAAACTTTGATTATTTAGTCTTTGTATTAAGACGTTAGTGCTTCGAGAAAATATAATTTCCAAGATGGATTGATATGTTTTGTAGGTAAGTAATGTAATGAAGATAATCAAGTAACCTAAAACCTAAGCCACTCATCATCATTCAGGAGAAATGATTGGATGTCACCCCATTCTAGATTAAAAACAGCTTGGTTAATATTAATATCATTTCACTCAACTGTGTACCTTTCCGATATCAAGGAAATTCTTTTACTGCTTGCTTGCACCATGACCTAGTACAGCTGAGCTCGGAGACGGCTGAACATGATGAAAAATGTCTGGAATCTCCAGTGGAAAGGCTTTCCACGAGATGCCCTTTAATTTTTTTTTCTGTTTCTCGTGAGAGGAACATTTAACGAGCCTTACATATTCCTCTCAAAAACATGCGATATTGGCCACACAGACCATTCAATTTCTGCATTGTGAAAAAAAATTATTAAAGGAACAAACACAGATTACTTAACAGAAAAAATCAGACTTTGACATTTATGGAATTTTTGTATCCCTACGTTAGTTTCCTTTGATCTAAAAACAAAGATTTAGTGTCTTTCCGAGTTTTGGACTGAAAAAACCAAAGTATATCATATGGAACAATTGTCAATGCGGAATGTTTAATCTAAGCTTACAGATAAGAGATATATCTAATAATTTGTATATTACCTGCGAATACAACACACGTAAATGTGCTCGTTTGCAAATGACTAGCTTCACACTGCAAAGTTCCCTGATGAACGAACACAATATAGCGAGTTCAACACTAAGCAGAGTTTTCACTAGGAAACTCAAGTCTCCATTGTAAGATGAGGAAACTATAACCAGGTATATTAATATTTAAGACACATTTCGGTATCTACTTCTACCTGAATAAATCTACAAAGAAAGATTTAAAATTTCATGAGAAGATTTATCCTTGAGATAAAGATAATCAAAGTAAATTGAAGATATTGGTTATGAGAACTGGCAATTTATTGAATTTGCCCTGTTTCCTTCTTCAATCTATACACTTCTCAATGTCAAAAAATCATGTAACTTTTATATATCAGACGTTCATTCAATATACATTGAATACAGAATCGCATACGCTCTTTCGAGATTAATTACATTTCCGCATTTGTTTTTCATGTTTCGATAACACTGCTATGTTAAAGGCGGCCTTTCTAATGAATAAATACCACAAATAAAATATCGGGTCTAGTATGAATCGTGTTGTCAAACTTTACAGTAAAGAATTTTGCAGTAGTTCTTACAAAGGATTTCATTATAGCTCATTATCACTAATGATTCAGGCAGAAAGATATGTTTATACAATATCTTATCATAGTAATTGACAATACTTGCCTAAAAATATTTCCCTAATTAGAAATTCTAGTTTTAGACACAATTATTTTATATATTGCATTATGTTATTCCAAAGTCTTTAAAATCTCTATAACTGAGTTGGGGAGCATTTTATAGAGGTTATAAATAGCATAAAATGAGGATTCATAATTGGTTTATTACAAAACGTCTGGGGAAATTTGTGTGGGGTTATCCGAGAGAGTAAAAATACTCTGATATCAATAAGATTAAGATTCGAAAACGCACACACACACACACAGAGAGAGAGAGAGAGAGAGAGAGAGAGAGAGAGAGAGAGAGAGAGAGAGAGAGAGAGACTAAAACTGAGCACAGACAGAGAATCCCTTTTTGCCAAAGACAAAACGATGCGTTAGCGAACCATCCGAGTAGTTATGTTAACGTAACGACTGACTGTAAGATTGGTAAACACATGGAATTGATGGAAATCTGAGAGCAAAGGGTTCAAAATGAGAGCAATCAGTCGGCCATCTGCCTCCTGTCTATCATGTCAAATTTCATAAGCCAGGAATAGAATTCCTTTGTAGCCTTTCTTCAAAACAAGTTAACGATCCATAAACTATTTTTCTGTTATTCTTAGAAGATATATTGCCATAATCTGATATGACTTAACGAATCAAAATAGAAAAGCGATGCAATGGAGACAGATGTTGACTGCTTGACTCTTATTTTAAACCGTATAAAGCTTTCATATTATGCAGTTTTCCTGTAATATAAAAAGAAAACGCAGCTGCCTGAAATTAATATTCATGTAGGCTTTCATTTATGCATTTTATTAATTCCCTCAATTTTCATTTTTTTATTCCTACACCATTAAAAGGCTTACCTCCCCTGAAAAATGATATAATAGTGATATATATCAAGTCCCTTTGACTTATTCTTGAGATCCTAATGCTTCGGACTGTGCTTTTTGTTTTTTGTTGTCTATAGCATGGATAGTGTTGTGATTTAAAAATTCATATCCGGCTAATAGTTGGTTATATAATATCACTATTCACATATAAGCTGCTTGCTAATGGCTGGTATTGTGGTACTGATATTTCATTAATACTGCTTAGCTATTGGTTACAGAAAGTTAAGTATACCTTAGTTGAACCAGACCACCGAGCTGATTAACAGCTCTCCTAGGGCTGGCCCGAAGGATTAGATTTATTTTTACGTGGCTAAGAACCAATTCGTTACCTAGCAACGAAACCTACAGCTTACTGTGGAATCCGAACCACATTATAACGAGAAATCAACTTCTATCACCAGAAATAAATTTCTCTAATTCTTCATTGGCCGGTCGGAGAATCGAACACGGGCCCAGCAGAGTGCTAGCCGAGAACGATACCAACCCGTCCACTGAGGAACTCTGCTATTCGTTACAGCTGTTCAATGAATGTCCACATACAAAATGTATGGTCAACTGATACTGTTATGAAATTAATATTCCCATGTGGATATGTACAGTATATCACATATCTAATGGATAGCGTTGTGACATTATATCACATATACATTTCCTAGCTAATTGTTAGTGTTATGACACTATTCACATATGCCTGAGTACAGGTTAGTGTCGTGGCATTAATACTCACATATATAACGCTCGTCTAACGGCCATTGTTGCGACAATAATAATCTCATTTATATTACTTGAGTAACGGTTAGTGGTATGCCATTTAAAGTACATGGAAGTAGAAATGAAAGTGATGACAGTCGGTGTTTACACAGAAGGGTCTCAGAAGTCAAGTGTCATAACTTCATCGTTTAGTAGGCCTATAAATTTAATGGCTGTCATTCCTTGTGTACATATTAAACTCCTATGCTGTTATTAGTTATCTACGCTTCTGTTATTCACATATGCTCAACTTCATCAAAGATGCGAGAATTATGACAAAGAGAGGGTTTAGAATCAATCGCTTCAGGTCTAAATTTTGAATTAACCTTGTTGATTCAAGCTTATCCATTAAAGGAGGCAATGCTATTTTTCCAATACAAAACGTGGAACAGGAAATCATCAAGAAACCGGAAAGATCCTCATACAGGAACAAAGATGTATAATTGCTAGCGAACGGAACAGAACGTGTCAAGTAGAGTCATGCTTTATGTACTGCTTCCTGATCTATACAAAAATTCACTGTAAGTTAATACACGATTCATTTCAGCTGATACCCACATACGGCAAACGAGAACACGCAAATTTCGGCATTATTTCAAAATGTTTAATTCCTAAGTTGCCCTTAATTCTCATTCGACGAAAAGTTACTAAAAGCTAGAAATTCGTGGCCTCCAGTTTGCTTTTTTTTAGCTACAAGTGCTGACTTCACTTACATGTTTAACAAACTTTCTGCGCAACTTATCCCTGATTCGCAGACAAGAGTTTTAATCCAAGCTCTTCATATTAAGTGAATTCCAACACCGCCCCACCCCCTCCCATGCCAAACTGTTCCAAACTTTGCTTAGAAGCCCCGTTCGTGACTTGACCATGGAAGCTACGTGGTACAAAAGCGATGGAAGGAAGAACGTTGAAACCCTGATAAAAAACATACGAAGTTAACCTTCTCCACCTGTGTATATGACCACTGATAAACCAGACGAGTCCCTTGCGAACTATGAAAGGTGCTCTTCTAACCCCCAGGTAATGTCCTACTTGAGAAGACGTTCATATTTTGCCTAAACGAGGTAAACACCTTTTTTTATTGAATGGAAGTAATTTAGAACCTATGCTTATTTATCAGTCCAGATTTTCATTGATGTACGTTGCATAACTTATACCTGAATTTAATTTGTTATGGTTAATTGTTATACGTTCATCCAGTTATAAAAACGAGCTAACAAAAATCTATAGGTAATTAGAAAAATTTTGGAGAAGAATATATACAACGTTAATCTGTGACTAAGAGCACCTGGTTAATTACCCTTGGGTGTAAGTAATTCGTAATTCTCGAGTTAAAGTGAAATTGATTATAGTATATATGTACACAAAATATATATATATATATATATATATATATATATATATATGTATGTGTATATATATATATATATGTATATGTATATGTATATGTATATGTATATATGTATATATGTATATATGTATATATGTATATATATATATATATATATATATATATATATATATATATATATATATATACATATATACATATATACATATATACATATATACATATATATATATATATATATATATATATATATATATATATATATATATATATATATATATATATATATATATATCAGAACATATCAGGACTTTGAATACGGTAACTTTTTTAAAGAAAACATTACTCAAAGGTTTGCCTGCTTCTTAAAATAAGGCGTTAAGAAATCTTGCATGAAGCACATAAATTTGATGAAAATGCCATCTCACCTAAAAAAAAAAAAATGAAAAGAATAGTGACTCAGAGCTTCCGGAAAGCATATTTCCCTCATAAAAGCAGGAAATGGCGGCGGGTCTTATAGTCTGAGGAATTCCCGGCCTGGAAACAACCCAAATGAGGAGTAAAACAAGGAAATGACATGTTTCTTATTTCCGGAACAGGGTACGTGGTCAGTTTCTTCCAGAGATTATCAAGTTAGGGAGATGTGTGAGTGTGTATCTGGTCTCCGATTCCTATTTTCTTTCTTAAAATTAAGTTTATTCAATTTCCTTCTCTACGGGATCCTCCTAGGAGGAAGAACCCGTACTGGTATCAGGCAGCTTGACCTAAAACAACAACAACACCGACACAAAAGTTTTCTTCAGTATCGACGCTAAAGAAAAATGGGTTTGAAAGTACAGCAGATGTCAGCTGACTGGAAGCTAGTCTTATCTTATTCGCCTGAATGAATGAAATATTGTACTAAAATACACTGTATCTGTATATCAAACCATTATATAAGTTTATCTGAGGAACCAGGAATGGGGATGTAGGAAATATGCTCTGAACGTAGTAAAAAGTAAAAAAAATTATATGGCTCCCTATCGAAGGTGAAGCATATAAGTCTCCCTTTTAACATGAGAGTAAATATTTTGGTTTTACTGCCATAGGATTATGACATGTGGTTCTTAGTAATCTTTGGCGGAGCTGGCAAATAAGAGGATGGTCATAGGTACAAAGACATAAAAGTTTGAATAATAAGTAATTATGGAATATGTGGAATCTGCTAAACTTTGGTTTTCCACGTAACAGTGATAATTAAAGAGAATATGTGGAAGGGTTTCGTAAGACAGGAGAAATAATCTGACGTTTACTATCATGAACGTGCACAAATAAACCTCATCCTAATAATAACAGTAATAAAGTGAAAAATATGACATATTACATGATATAGGCAACGGTTAGTAAAAAATTGTTAAAGTAACCAGCTTACTAAAGGTACTGCAGTGGTGTTAAGCATAGGTTATTGTACAAAAAACCTCCGTATTTAGTCTCGAAACTGTAGCACTTATCGCAAGATATAAGTTTCAATCACAAGTAATGAATAACTGAATCAAATTTTCGACAAGTATAAGACAATTTCCATGGGCACACTTTTTAATTTTCTTCCCTCATTAAACTTATCTAGTCGTGTTAACGTGTCATATTTAACCTTCCATATTTTTAATCCTCCTTTCAAGTGTTACAAGATTTAAAATGATAACAAAAAATATTCACTTGCCTTGTTTTAACTAAGTAATCTTTCAAGGTGTTGCAAAATTCGAATGTGGTCATTTTGCGAAGTATTTTATATCTTTTGGTGACTAAAAACTTTACCAGTATTGGCTCTTCTGTTAAGACGGTTTCGCTTTCTCCATCCAACATTTAGTCTAATTGCATAACATACATGAAGTCATAAGTTTGTTTACCTAACATTGTTAATTTTAATGCTTTCGTCATTAATATGGAAAGAGCACTATAATTGAAAAGTAAACGTAAGCTAATGGTCCACTTAGTATATTGGCCTTAATTGTTTCTGAAGGTTTGCTTTTGTCTTCAGGCAATTTGAAAAGAGGTTTTTCTTTATAAGGGTGTACGTTATCAAAAAAATCAATAACTACCATACAGAGAGAGAGAGAGAGAGAGAGAGAGAGAGAGAGAGAGAGAGAGAGACTCGGAACTTTAGGAAAGACCAATGCATCAAAGTGATACTCTTAACTCTTTTCCCATTTTTTTTTAAATTATTTGAACTTTCCCATATTACTGCTACATCCAATCGTGTTTCGTGAGAGCTATATTCATCCTGGGCTGCATTTAGTACCCTATACCTTTCGGAAGCAATTTCCTTCTCTCCCCCCGCCTCCCAACCCGTTCTTGTGAAGAGTCTTCTCCGTTTTTGAAAAATATGAGACAGTCAGGTGTTGGGACTCTGGGGTCACCGTTTTTTTTACTTCACTGGTTATTGGCCCCTTCCACTGCGTACGGTATTCTAGTGCAACGATCTATTTCGTAATCTACATTTTGCTTCGATCATTATTCGATAAAAATGACGGTCACCATTCTGGGTGTTTTTTTTTTACGCATTGGGATGTTAATTTAGTGTTAAATATCTTAATAATCTTAGTATTATTTTCCTTTTTTATATATTATTGGTTAGTTAATCAAATCGTTTGATTTTACTGATACATTAGTGTTCATAAAAACAAAAGCAAAATGAAAGAAAGTATTGAAAAATCTTCTATATCCTCAAGAGAACCAGGAAAAAAAAGTAAGTAATTTCGTTTACGTCTGATTGCGTTCACCTAACCACCAAGTACTGAATGTCCATTCATTACTTTATGGCCAAGCTGTCTTAAAACTGGTAAGGAAGCTTTCTATCACATTCATCAAAAATTCGTTATGCCATACGTCGTGGGAAAATCGAGGCCGTATGCAAACTTCAAAATAAGATCAAATCGAAGTGCAGAATTAAATGATTCTGGAAATAAGTGATATCGTTCTACCTGACAACGTTTTAAAATGATTTTGTGAGCGCTGGCTTCATGATAATTTATCTTTTTTTTATTCTATATTAAAGATAACCTTAGCCTAGGGTGAAAGCAATGTTATTCATACGGCCAGGCGGAAAATATTGATACTTCAGTAGAGTAGTAACGAGAAATACTGCAAAATTGAAATAAAAAAATGGAAACGTACCAGTTGTTAATAGCAATAGTATTCGACACAACTAAACTGAAGAGTTTTTTTTTTTTTTAGTAAAACCAGGGCTCACTTTATTCTCAGTCATCTAAGATTGGCTTGTGAGATGGAATGTGAAAAGATATCTGCTTTTAAACCTGGGGAAAATGTATGACCTAATAAACTATGATTCTCAAAGGAATTACACCACAATCCAGAGGCTTAAAATAAATTCGTTTTCTGAAACAACTGCACAGAAACTTCATCCCCGCAATAAAAAAATTCTTTCTGATATTAACGAGAGAAAAGAGCTATATACTAATAAAAAAAATATTATCATGCTATACTTTTGTCATGAAATATGATCAGTAACACAACAAATAATTATACGACCTATTTGCTCCTTAAATTAAAACTAAAAGAACGAATAAAGGCAGACCCTACGGCACTTATACTTCAATTTATAGGCCATTCATATTCCTTTGCTTTTTCATTACCCCGAAAAGCTCTTATGTTTAGTCCTACAGCAAACTCAGAAGGATCACAATAACACGAGCCTATAAACGGCTATAAAAAAACAAAAAAAACAAGCGCAGATAATCATCTCCTGGGATATTATTTCAGGAATGCAGGACTTAACAGTTACGTTAACTTTCATAATATCTAACCATTTCATTAACCTTTGCATAGCTCCCCCGTAAATTAACCATAACAGAAATAAATGAAGGAACTTCCCCAATCACCTGACCCAGCTTGGCAGCAATGTCCCTCAAAAGTTAGTAATGGATTCATATGAGCACCGAGAGGAGCAATTTAACTTTGGAGATACCTTTGCCTAACAACGACTTATACAGCATACTAAAGATATTACACTTCAATTTCATTCTTCATAACGAAGATAATTTTCTGTTGCAAAAATAGTCTTATTTCCTATCTGAACAATGCGTCCATACTTAGGAATAGATTCAAAGTCTTTGTAAACTATTTTTTTAATTTTTAGAAGAAAATAGTCTGTAAAAGAGGTTACCTTATATTTTATCAGGATGTTTTAATCCATATTTTAATGGTGTGTGTGTGTGTGTGTGTGTGTGTGTGTGTGTGTGTGTGTGTGTGTGTGTGTGTGTGTAGTGTTACTGAATGGTGTGGGATTAGTTCTAATGTTCAATAATATACTTATGTAAGACCCAGTTATCAGAAATGACCATAACCAAAGTAAAATCAGGATGGCGAGAGACATAAAGACTAATGAATTGCAAATGCTGGAACATTTCTGGGGCGGCAAAGAACTGGAATCGTTGGAATCATCCATAACCGGATTAGGAATTCATGGAAATTCGTTCCCAATGAATTCATAATTACAGGGTTTTCGACGTAACATTGTCTCTCCTCTGCTGCAATCTTTCTTCAATAAATAGTGCTAAATTATTTGACTTATTTCCATTTCTAATATCATACTGACATCCCTAACCTCTAAAGTTTATGACAAGACCTTAAAGGTGAACCTCGAATTATTTAACTCGAATAAAGAGGACAGTTATTTCATACGTAATAATGTAATTTTTGACGGAACTGATGAAAAAATTCAGAACATCACTAATCTAACATATAAATATTCACAAGTTTTTTGGCGTTACAATTAAAATTAAATCTTCTCTCTCTCTCTCTCTCTCTCTCTCTCTCTCTCTCTCTCTCTCTCTCTCTCTCTCTCTCTCTCTCTCTCTCTCTCTCTCCTGCCATTGCTCATTCTCGAGTCTCACTATCCTGGGTGAAATGCATTAAGTTTTAAGTAACATCTTGCGTCTCATGGGTCCTGGGAAAAACTTACTCAGGAATTGTAAGTCCTATGTTGAAATCACGAATATATTATTATATTTTAGCATTACTAGACACTTCTGCCATTTATATTTTCTATTGAGAATGTGACTGCATACTTCACTTCTATTTCCACAGTAAAACCTAGACCCGCAGTTAAAACAATCAAGTTAATCTATATCCGCAGTTTATTAAATGGCATCAGACTAAGGAAAAAATACTTTAAAAATATAAAGGGTACGCTTTCCCTTGCAGGAAAAGCTGTACTTCCCAGTAATTGCTTCATGATTGTCCATGTGCTGTTCCAAATAGCTTCCAGACGTTAATGCAGAAAGTGTTAAGGAAAATGAGATATCATTACGTTTGTTTTTCAAATTGCTATACTTTAGTAGGCGTTCACGAAACGTTCCCCTGTGTTTCGTAATAGAAATACATTTTTAACGAAAATTTGTGTTGCAAAATGCAATATATATATATATATATATATATATATATATATATATATATATATATATATATATATATATATATATATATATATATATATATATATAATATATATATATATATATATATATATATATATATATATATATATATATATATATATATCTCAGGTTGAAGAGGTAAACTGATTCTTCTATATATATATATATATATATATATATATATATATATATATATATATATATATATATATATATATATATATATATATATATATATATATATATACATACATACACACACACACATACATATACATATATATAGACATATATATATATATATATATATATATATATATATATATATATATATATATATATATATTATATATAAATATATATATATACATGTGTATATATATACATGAAAATTTGTTGCCAAAATTATATATATACATACATTTTATATATATACACATACATATATATAATATATATACTATATAAAAATATATATATATATATATATATATATATATATATATATATATATATATTATTTATAAATACACACACATACATACATACATACATACACACACACACACACACACACACATATATATATATATATATATATATATATATATATATATATATATATATATATATATATATCAATACATGTATGTGTGTATGCATACACATACATATGGCTAACTACTGTATTTTCACACTAAAAACCCAACACGAAATATGTGTGTTTTTAACAGTGAATCCTGAATAATATATAGGATTATACTCAGCTTTTCGAGATGAAAAGGAAAATATTACTCGTGTGTACTGAAAACCCGGAATTATTGCACTGTACGAAGCTGTCCCTTTACGGTCGATCTCAAAACGTTAATAGGCAAATGCCAGGCGAGTTAAGCACTGTTTGATACATGTATGATCAAAGTAGCGCTTAGCATCATATCCCCTCCCCCCAACCTTGTAACGTTGCCATGGAAACAGTCATTTTTCCTAAAAGTTTGATTCCTTTGACGGTAATTGAGCGCCGATGCAAAAGACATATGATAATACTCTTGCTTGTATCTGACTCAAATTTAAATAAAAAAAAATGAAGAAAACCCTTGATCCTGATTGCCTTTTCGAATCCATCAAATAAATCATTTACCTGATGGTTCATGACCCATTTCCACGAAAATTCTTAATCACTACTAAATAAAATAAGTCTTTTCTTAACACTACGATTACTTCTTTAGACTGTCCGAACATTTCAGTCATAATCTAAATCACGAAGCCTTTAATACTCTTCAAAGATTGCTTGTTGGCTTCATTCTCACAAATCAAAAATATGATAAAACAAGTAAAACTTGCGCGGAAGTGTCTTCGGCGCAATCGAGTTTTCTGTACAGCCGCTACAGTGTATAATCAAGGCCACCAAAAATAGATCTATCTTTCGGTTGTCTCAGTATAATGCTGTATGAGCCGCGGCCCATGAAGCTTTAACCACGGCCCGGTGGTGGTCTATCCTTCAGCGTTTTAGAAGCACGATTATGGTTAACTTTAATCTTAAAATAAAAACTACTGAGGCTAGAGGGCTGAAATTTGGTATGTTTTATGACTGGACGGTAGATGACCAACATACCAATTTGCAGCCCTCTAGCCTCAGTAGTTTTTAAGATCTGAGGGCGGACAGAAAAATGCGGACAGAAAAAAGTGCGGACGGACAGACAAAGGCCGCACATTAGTTTTCTTTTACAGAAAACTAAAAAGGTAAATGAATTCTCAGCAGATAACTTGACTGAATTTAAGTTGAAGAGAACTTTAAATAAGGTTTTTTCTGATAATGGAGTAATTAATATCATACGGATGGATAATCCCCATAAAGTTTTGAAGGCCCATCTATTGACGGACGTGTACATAATGTACAGCACCGTCTACGGCAATTATTTATCTTTATATTATACGGAAATACGGGATGGAAAATTTGTTTATACTTCAGGAACTGGAGTAACGGAAAGGCATATTATTAAATGAATAAAGAAAAAGAACGCCTTTCCGTTACTCCAATTTGCCTGTTGTTTGAGCGTCTGGTCCTGTCTTGATTATATATACTCTATATATATACATATATTATGTATATATATGTATGTATATATACTTATGTATATATATATATATATATATATATATATATATATATATATATATATATATATATATATATATATATATATATATATATATATATATATATATATATATTAACATAGAACAGAGTTAACAGAAAAGGAAGATGCCATTGTCGGAACTTTCTCAAATCGAAGCCCTCCAACAGAGAGCGCCATCTACTCCGATCGTTACCGCGTTATTTGTGGGTCATTTGGTGGTCAAACGACGGGAGTTGGAAGTCGTGAGAAGCAGTGAGCGTCGGAGAGTCTCTTTAACTGACGCCGGAATTACTCCTGCTGGGGTTCCTTGTCATCATTTACCCTGGGAATCTTCCCAGGAGGGAAATATTGTCACAACACTTTTCTTGATTCAGCAATTCGACGTGATATTCGGAAGCGAAATTGGGTTTTTTTATGCACAGATTGATCTTCCATCATAATATTCCTACTTTGAGTCGCTCGCTAATATTATACACAAAATATTGACCGTTAAGAAATTCTACCTGAATGGCCTGTCGTTTATATATATATATATATATATATATATATATATATATATATATATATATATATATATATATATATATATATATATATATATATATATGTGTGTGTGTGTGTGTGTGTGTTACATAAAGGGTGCATCCTTAACATCACGGTCTTCTGTTCCCCGTTAATATATACTGCTTCTGCTCCTAATGATTCGGTGATTTACGTTCACTGGAACACCTAACATTGTAAATAAGAATTAACTCATAAGAAAATCTGTATCACAGGACAGAAAATATGACAAGGGTCATTGAGTTATCTCTGAATATCTATTCTTAATGAAGAATTCTTAACAAAATTATTTATGGTTTGGGGGAAAAAAAATGCTCTTGACATCCCTTACAGTATCTATGCTAGAAACATAGGTTGAATTCAATGAATGGAAAAGTACTTGTTTCTGGTAAACCGAAACACCAAGTTCCCATATTGAATTTTACAATAAATTCAGGGTAGGCTGTAGCTTTACCTTAAATAAAAACATAATGATAACCTAAACCAAACATTCCTTTTATTACTTACTTTAATCTCCCTACATCTGCTGTCCTTCAGGATTCTTTATTGGCTTTTATAGTTACAAATTTAAATATTATTACGCCTAACTTTGGCCCAGGAGATATGCTCAACGAAGAAGCTTATAATTATACGCCCTATCTGTCTTCGCATTGAAGTAATATAAAAAGAGCAAAAGAACGCTGTATCTATGGCAAATATACTTCATGTTATAGGCCATTTATATTCCTTTGATGATTCACTGCCCTTAATAGCTCTCATGTTTTATTCCACAGCAGCTCAGAAGAATCTTATTAGCATGAGTCAATAAACGGCTGTACAAACAAGCACGGGATAACCTCGTGGGTATAGTATAACAAAAATGTGGAAATTCTTAACAGTTAAATTAACTTTCTTAATACGGAATCTTTTCAGTCTTTGCATGAACTGTTATGTTAAGAAAATAAATTATTAAAAAAGTAAAGAAGGGCAAAAAGACACAGCAACTCTTGGGGAGCATCCCGTAGTTTTTTAACCCTAAAAACATCTTTGGAGGTAGGGAATGATACTTAGTGCTTCAGGATTCCGAAACTTCAGAGCATTTGCCTAATAAAAAGTTTACTAAAGACATTCAGAGTATTTATAAATAAGCCACAGATATTTGTTTCAAAGAAAGCGACTATTATTATTATTACTATTATTATTAGCCACAGATATTTGTTTCAAAGAAAGCTACTATTATTATTATTATTAGCCACAGATATTTGTTCCAAAGAAAGCGACTATTATTATTATTATTATTATTATTATTATTATTATTATTATTCAAATGGAAAAGCACTCATACGAAGCAAACTTACAAGACCATCGATTTGCAAAGCAACCTTCACAGAATAGAAAGACGTACGTGAATAGAAGATTTAACACAAAAAAATATTAACAAACATACCAGCAATGCAAATCGGAACATCTAAGCTTTAAAAGTGTATTACACATCGTCCCAAGCTTTTGAACACTGTC
>NC_089781.1:14052880-14057880 GCF_040412425.1 Macrobrachium rosenbergii
CCAAATAATCTCATCTTCGAATACGAGATATGCTAGCAATTATGTTTCATAAATATTCGCAAACTGAGCCATCGTAAAGAAATCCACATTCACTCTGCGATTAAACTGAACAATAAGAACGATAATAACAAGTGCAATCGAGTTTTCTGTACAGCGTATAATCAAGGCCACCGAAAATAGATCTATCTCTCGGTGATCTCGGTATAATGCTGTATGAATCGCCCCCATGAAAATTTACCTACGGCCCGGTGATGGCATGTCCTATATCGTTGCCAGACGCACGGTTATGGCTAACTTTAACCTTAAATAAAATAAAAACTAGTGAGGCTAGAGGGCTGCCAATTTGGCATGTTTGATGAGTGAGGAGTAGGTGATCAAGATACCAATTTGCAGCCCTCTAGCCTCAGTAGTTTTTAAGATCTGAGGGCGGACAGATTAAGTGCGGACGGACAGACAAAGCCGGCACGATAGCTTTCTTTTACAGACAACTAAAATTAGGCATTAAGGAAATAAAAAAACAATATTAAGTCAATATTAAGATGTTTAAAAGTTGTTCATAATAGTAATTCATGACAATGAAGATTGATATCCGACCTGAAGGAGTTATCGAAAACAAGTTTTTTACAAAAGGTTAACATTCAACATGCACTTTGGAAGTTACTGTCATAACTTTTCCCAAAATTATATCATCCAGCATTGTGAACAGACTAAAATGGCACAATGGGTAGGGAAATTGGTTTATTCGTAATTACGTTACCTTTCATATAATTATCATAATTTTCCAGCCGCACTAACTCTTCATTACAATTTACGCTAATCTAATCATCATTTCGAGGTAAAAATTTCTTAATTTATAATAAATAATTGTACGCTGAAAATATTTATTTGTTTTTTATTATCTGTAGTTTTGAATGTAAACAAAAGGAAACTGAACGATCAATTTCGTCACGTTATCGGTCTTTATTATTATTATTATTATTATTATTATTATTATTATTATTATTATTATTATTATTATTATTATTATTATTATTATTATTATTCACGAGTAAGAACGATAGGATTCGGGGTAAGGACCTGATAACAACGTTCTATTTAGAGACTTTCTTCTTTGTTTCATCGTCTGAACTTTACCGGACGTTTAACCTGTTTATGTCGAGTGGAAAAGTAGCATTTTCCAATGTTAATTTCATGACAGTTAGGCTGACATTATCCATTCAGTTGGATGTTTAATGCAATTAGAGGAAGACACTTGTTCTTTGAAAACTATATAAGAGAGTGTACCACATCATATTATACCAGATATTTCAAATAAAACCATGACTTCAGGTGCCAACTATTTTACTGAAATTAAGTATTTAAACTAAAAACATTTCTACATAATGATTTCAGTTAAAAATATTACATGAATTGAAAAATAATAAGTTGACTGCGAGCAAATAAGGATGTTTATTTTCACTTAAAAGAATAAATTCAGATTAAACCAGTTTTTATTCTGGAAGAAAATTATTTCAAAGGGACACTTTAGCTTCTTACGTTCACCATGAGCAAGAAGGATGATCTGGAAAATGCAGTGCTTTTACAGATCTACAGAATAACAAAAATTGGAGATAAAATTTCTACTTTAAAAGTCCAATTAGTCTGATGCAAAGCCGAATTATTTGCTTTATAGGGGCCTTGATCTTACTAGACATGAAAGGCACCTTCTTCTTTCCTTCGGAATTTGAAAGGATAATTTTTTCATTATTCTTTAAACGAGGTCGGTGGCATTGCATTTGGCAATATCCTGTGACCTCCATGGAAGGTACATGCACGAATACAAAAATCTTAGAAGTCTAACAAATTAGAGTTCTCCCTATTTTCCGAAAAAATCATGAAGCATTTATATGATGAATAATCTGACTTTCATAAACTGTTTATCTATTTGCATATCAACTTCAATTTTTTTTTTTATTGTTATTTTTTCTGCTTCTCCAAAAAAATTTTTTGTGAATAAACGGAAGGATGTGTGGCGTTTTTCTTGTTGAATTAGATTGCAATAAATACCTTAGAACCACTTGCCTGTTGAAATTGGTTAATGAATGCATTACCTCTGTAATAAGACAAACACCGTTGTCCTTACTAAAATCACTTTAATAATTAAATATCACTTCATTGTCTATGAGAAATATTTACAGCTGGAAACTCTCATCTCTCCGAGAACCTTTATTTTTACACAAAGCAATCATTTCAACTGAAAACCCATTATTTGGCGGAGTACCACTATTTTAACAGAGGCCCCTATTTTTCAAAATGAAAACAATGCTTTTAAGTACACGGCCTTCTTATAACGACAGACGATTACTCGGTATCGAAATAGTAAAGCAGGATGTTTACACTCATGAAGTGAGAAAGAACGTAAAGGATTATTGAAGTTTAATCAGTAAACTAGACAAAAAAAAAAAAGTGCATTTGACCCCGATTCTTCTTCCTCTAAAAAAAACTATTCATTGCTTAAGACGATTCTCCAACCAATGAGTGCCTTAATCTTTCACCGTAAGCCTTTATATGACTTGTATAAGTTTATCACGTTCTCGGTGTTTTATTTTTGCATGAACTTTACTCTCTCCCTCTCTCAGCTCATGATAAACACAATGATGCTTGTCTTGGGTAATCATTCATTCATATAAGATACATATCAAATACAACTAAACGTAAACACTAATGGCGATTACATTCATGTTCCACACTTAAAAGGTTTTACTGGACATCTCAGTTCTATCATATTGCTGCCAAGATTTTTTTTTAGCGCGCACGCGCGCGCGCGCGCGCGCGTGTGTGTGTGTGTGTGTGTGTGTGTGTGTGTGTGTGTGTGTGTGTGTGTGTGTGTACTGATATCTTGCGATAGGTTTCAATGCCTCGACACGAGAAGTGTTTTCTATACTTCAGCCAACGGTGTGGGAACTCTATCCCGAAAGAGAAACGCAGAACAAAGACTATAAACTGGCTGCAAGGATCAACTTCAATATTCATCTGGTGCCAAGTCTATTCTACAACAGTAGTTGGGTATTGCATGGCGTACCTACTATCATGGGGGGAATGACGCTTTACAATACAATCCGCAGGCCAGTCTCTCTCTCTCTCTCTCTCTCTCTCTCTCTCTCTCTCTCTCTCTCTCTCTCTCTCTATATCTATATATATATATATATATATATATATATATATATATATATATATATATATATATATATATATATATATAATATATATATGTATAATAATGTGTGCGCGCGCGCGTGCGTGCGTATGTGCGCGCGTTTGCATGTGTGAATAAAATCAGTAAAGACTATTATGTCACTGGAAATGACTCGAAATACTGGACTCATTTCCAATGGTATGAATGTTTTTATAGACTTTATTCAAAGCAAACATTATAGTAATTATCTTTAATTAGCCTATTAATATCATTATTTACATTTGGATTCATTTACCGCTGGATTTACTACTACTATACATAAATCATGAGAAATAAATCTTGAAGATTTTCTTGCTTTCGTAAAAATGAAGTCTTTCCGTCTCTCTGTCAGCTGATCTTCTATATCAATTTATTATCAGTGAATATCTCCATAGCATTCTATGAAAGTCAGCCATCAAGAGAAGAAAAAATACAATCATTCATCATCAGACCCTCAAAGATTTGAAACCATTCTCGCGAGTATTTATTGGGCCGCTCGATAATTCGCATTCCGAAGTTAAATGTTGAAGTACTGAGCTCCGGCGATAAATCAAGCACAAAGCAATTCTCTTCATTATGGCCAAAACAAAGGTGATGACGTAGGAGTTATGTTTATCACAAAATTGCTAGCGTTTTGGCATTTTTATTACTTTTATTTTGTTGAACGGTAATACTGATTCAGTGCATAATTAATGTAATAAGAAGCATTTTCTTCCTTTTCCTTTACGCGTAAATTAAAAGCGATTTGTAGAGGTCGAAAAGAAATATGGAAGGAAAAAGATTCAAATACGCACAAATGGAAACGAAACTTTATACAGAAAGTGTCTTTACAATATATGCATCGTTTTTATGGTAAAACAAGATATAGAAGAATTACAAATGAGTCTTACTTAATATCTGAGACAAAAGAAAGACTTCCTAGGCACTTAACCTCTTTTCAAGTTCACCCATTCTGGTTGCATGGTGCTAAATTTTGGGGTAATGGTGCTATTCCCACTAAATCCGAACGATTCCTTAAAACGACCGTTCTTTCAATGAGAGGTGAAATAAGAGAGAAATTTCTCCCTTGGGAATGAGGTCACTGAAGCAGTAAAAGTCATTACTGAGAAATTCATTGTTATAGACGCGACTTTAAGACAATGGGAACAATGGGAATGGTTCTATTTTTGTTCTAAACTTCAAAAAAAGCCTTTCCGGGAGGGAAATATAAACTGTTCATTAAAAAATTATTACCATATTACAGGGAGGGAAATATAAATTAGTTATTAAGAAATGCTAATCAAATTGCACGTGGATGAATTCATTAAGAAATATAAAGACACTGATAATTGAAAGAGAACAGAGAATGTGTTAAATAACAATAAAACGGTTTATGTACGTATATAACATACTTTTGTCCACAATTAATAACTCTTTTTATTAGAATATACATATCATCACTTGTAACTGAGAATTAAAATTTTAATCTAGGGTTGACTGACGATTTCGCCCCAATAAAAAGTGCAAACAAGGAAAATGAAATCAGACTTTACTTCATCTCTTTGTGCAGCTCAATTAAGAATTTCGACTTGTCTTTTTCACTTATCTGTTTTCTTTTCATCGGAAAAACTATTCTCCATTTCATAAAGAAAAATAATTCACTGTGAAAAAATCAATTAAAGCTCTATAATTCCCTGGATATAATTGCAATTCATGAATTATGAAGTATTTGAGAAAGTCTTTGGTGCAATATATCTGCAGGGCCATAAATGGATTGCTCTTACAATGCAATATCGCTATGAATATA
>NC_089781.1:14062880-14090380 GCF_040412425.1 Macrobrachium rosenbergii
GCGATTATCCTTGAATGTACAAATATTTTGAAATGATTTGTGTTTAACGACTAAGATTATTTGATCAACTTCTTACATGGAAAGGAGGACAGTTATTCTCGATTACTGATAGTTGTTGCGTAATGACGTTTAATTTCAAAGAGAAAAGTACCGTAAATACATACACACACACACAAACATATATATATATATATATATATATATATATATATATATATATATATATATATATATATATATATATATATATATATATATATATATATATATATATATATATATATATGCATATATGTATATATATATATATATATATATATATATATATATATATATATATATATGCATATATGTATATATATATATATATATATATATATATATATATATATATATATATATATATATATATATATATCACTTCATACTCGAATTCCCCCTAAGTAATTTTAAGCAATTAATTTTAAATTTCTGACTCGAACAGTATTAATTAAAAATATTACCATTATATTTTTCCACTGTTATCATATAAGTTATGAAATTTGTTTAATTATTCGTCTAGTAGCGTGGACAACGAGTACATGCATATTAATAACGGAAGTCAATCTACATTGAAATAGAATGCAGCATAAAAACCACGGTTTTTTCCAGCGTTTTTGGAACAGGAATAAAAGCGAGAGAAATTGAGAAACAAATGTATATTTTCTGCTATAAGAATCGGTATATATAATCTGTGAGTTTGAAATATACCCCCATGCTGTAATAAAACGCCATATTAAACTTCTAATAACTACTTTCTTAAAACTGACTTTTGATTCAATACCTGCAACAATAACTTAGTTGACTATTCTTTAAAAGTAGATCAAACCCAAATCTAGTAATTTAAAATTAAAAGAATAATACTTTGTATGTCACACAGAATAATGTTCAAATTGTATCCACTATTTTGGTACTTCATGGTAAAATCGACTACAATATTATCTGCTACTCAGACGTATATCCACTTATGTATGTATATATGTGTACATTTAACAGGTCTACATGTAGGAGAAACCGAATGCAAGTTTGCTATAATATTTTGTCCAGACTATCTCATGTGACCCTTCTTTCATTCTTGGATTTTCTGAACACTGATACTTATAGTTATTTTCATAATAGCTCTGTTATTTTCATAATAGCTCTGAGGATAATAAATCCTCCTGCCTATCTTCCTGATATGATATGCAATTTAGTATCCATATTGTCAAGCCAGGATTCGTAAGTTATGACACATGAAATGTCTTTCATATTGCAAATTAATCTGATCTCTATAAGCGCCCATTTGCATACATGCAACTTGTGTTCAAAGTTATGCATTGTTTTTCGATTTTAAGCGTCACTGATGCTTTGATATAGCGTTAAAGCACATTGTTTGTCGTAAGCTGTTCTACGCAGCGGTGCTTTGCATTACAGTTTTCTAATTACTGAGTGTTTCTATTCTGGTGCTACCGATGGCAAAATTTGAAAGGGTGAATTTAAATTCTTCGAGGACAAGAGACAGTTCAACATTATTTGTAATTTACTGAAAATCATGGATTTCCTTGAGCATCTTTGGAAAGCTGAAATGATGTGTGATTTGTGTCTCGAAATTTTTGGTTGAATTCATAAGAATTAAATATTCCAGCGTTTATTAAGAGGCTTAATTAGCGGACTACTAGGATTTCCTTCTCAAAAGTCTGTAACAGATTCCTTCAACAGATCTTGAGAACACACAGATCTTCAGCCTCTGATAGAAGTTATTGGGACCTTTCACGAAAAACCAAGAACTATCAAGTATTAAAATTCCTAAACTTCTTTGTAAACAAGAAGTCTCGAAATTCTGCTCAACAAGTGACTCTCCTCCAATTGGGTATAATGGCGGAACTTCGAACCCTCTTAAGAGGCCAAGAGTTTTGTCGTAGTTGGTAACCTTTACTCCTCAGAGGTCTAATTTCAGTAACCGGATGAAGAGAAAGGATATTTGAACTTCACTCCTGGTTTCATCTGTGATCGAATCTTTTTTCATAAAAATCTAGAATATTGCTTTCTAACCTTTCCCAAAAATTTCGAGCTTTAAAAATACGATACTGATGGTTACTATCAAGTGCGTTTATAGTTTCACTAGCAAAAAGGAAATAATCTTAATCAAGCTCTGATTCCGATTAAAACCAAATTAAAAGACTTTTATCAGCAATACTAAAATAAATCAGTGATACATATGATTGGATTCCGAACAGGAAAATACATTTTTAAGTAGCGAGTAATTATACCGAAAGGAGAAAAAGAGGGACAGCAAATTTCGGGAGGGGGACCGCTGCATAGCAAACACGATTTGACTCTCAAGTTCGGAACGAAGTGAGAGGTAGGAAATTGCGTCATTTCATGCCAAAGGCTTTACCCGACTTTACATTCGGTGGAACCAATTACACATTCTCTCTCTCTCTCTCTCTCTCTCTCTCTCTCTCTCTCTCTCTCTCTCTCTCTCTCTTTCTCTCTCTCAACTAAGACTGGTCCATGAAGCAATACCTCTTTCGTTCTCCAAACATATATTTGGCGGTATAAACGCTATTAGAATCGGAAAGGCACTAATTAATGACAAAAAAATTATCCCTCCCATACACGCCCACGGACCTTATATAAAAATATCAGCAATAAAAATATCCAAATATCAAAATGCAGCTAGATATCCTATCCGATATATTGGACTAAATACGTCTGTTACGAATTTGTCATCAGGGTGAAAGTCCTGTATAGCACTGGTCAGTAGTTCCTCCCTGGGTGAGCGGCTTCCGTTCTCAACTACCACTCTGTTGGTCGTGAGTTCGAATCCCCGAGCGGCCAGTGAAGAACAAGAGAAGAACAAGAGGAATTTGTTTCTGGTGATAGAAATTCATTTCTCGGTATAATGTGGTTCGGATTCCACAATAAGTTGTAGGTCCCGTTGCTAGGTAACCAATTGGTTCTTAGCCACGTAAAAATAAATCTAATCCTTCGGGCCAGCCCTAGGAGAGCTGTTAACCAGCTCAGTGGTCTGGTTAAACTAAACTAAGATATACTTAACTTAGCACTGGTCAGTGGTTGACGCTACACTTTGAGTACGAGATTAATAGCTAATTCTATAGCTATTAATAACTGGGTGCCATTGCAACTTCTGCCTCCGGTTATTCAGAAAATAAGGCTGAGAAGCCCCCCAGAACATGGCTCTATAGCTCTGTTACTAGGTCAGAAACGTTATCACGTTTTGCCGGTCTCTTTCTAACACCGTCCAGCCGTAATTCGGTAGCCCATATGATATTGGCATTTACTTACACAACTTTTGATCTTCGTTCATCATTGAAACAGGAAAATGGGCTACAAAATCTTTTATCATCTACTGTATATGCAATTTCCCTAAACAGAACCCATATACTAGATACATTCATTTGATTAACCCGTAAATAAAAAGAAGTATTCTGATACTTAACTGACTCATATGTTTAAGCCTTGCGACAGTCTACGTATTTAAACACCTGCATGATATGATGAGAAAAACTATTGTTTACTTCTTTGCCGACGCGAAATTAAAAAGATAACCATCATCGTTTCTGGCAGCCTGGAAATAGGACAGCATTTAACGACAGCCAAGCGAACGAACTAAATCTATTTCTTTTCCTGTTCCTTCCGTTTGTTCGCCGAACCAACACTGGGCAAGACAGCGTCTATGAACTTGAAAGAAGAGCAACCGGGTCGGCACTTCCTCGAAATTAATTCTCTCCAGTACACAAAATGCAGCACCACGAACACTTGTATGTAATTCATAAGCAATGAATTCACAATGCGCCTTTGCACGTGAACGTCACAGCTCCGCGTTCTGCATCTGAAACATGTGCAAACTGCGTGTGGCAGAAATGGACGCACCTGCAGAGTGGCCATTTGCATAAATACACCGGATGAGAATCAGGTTAGGATGCGGTTTATTTAGCCTGCAGTCAACCTTCATGACCACAGCGAATTCACTTGGCATGTCTCCTAGAACAAACTGATTTGCATGGAACATTTACTAGTCATGTTACTAGAAATTAAATGATAGAGTGGCTTATTATTTAGCCCCTCATACCTTAAAAACTAAGAGAGGGCAAACGGTAAAATCCTGGAAAATGCCATCTGAAATATGACTGAAAAAAAGTCCTCTGTTCATTGACAATGTTTACAGAGAGATTATTGTGTTACCGTCGTATCATTAACAAAGGCCGTTTTCATTATGGAAACTGAAGATCAGGAGAACGAGTTAAACTCCCTTTCTGAAAGGTTTTCTGTGCCCGTATCCAGGAAAACCACTAACCATTTCTTAACTGAAAAAGTCGTTGGAAAATGGATTTTCAATTTATTTTCCTTTCTTTATTAACTAAAAGCACGTTAAAACGAAGGTGGTTAACTAAAATACATTCTTAATTCATGCCGATATGCATCTTTTTAAACGTGAAACGCGTTCAATTGTCTTATGAATTTTAACAAATTAGTCTTGTGTTAACATACAACAATATAAAACATTCCACTTGACTAAATGCTTCACTGACTGATCCCTGTCTTTAACCACAAAGTTTTGGAAATCTCGATACCTGTGTCTACGTTTAGAATTGGAATATCGCTTAGTATTTTCCCTATTCTTTTCCTGTTTGTCCTGATCCAGAAAGCTTTACGTTGATAAGAACTTTTGTATGGCCTTTAAAAGAAAATACCAAGTCGTGGAATATCTGTTATAACTGTCAAATATCGATTTTTAGTTACAACTATCGAATATTAAATCAAACTTCGAATCACTCGGGAAATATTCCTTGGTATTTGAAGAGGGCCGCTAGTGTATCGAGCTCTTGTGATATTGGCGTCTCGATCAAACATGCTGTTATTTCACATCGAAATTCAATTAAGTGCAGCAAACAATTGAGTCAGTTTCCCCAGTACTGAATGCCGAAGGATCTCTAGAAGGCTGGGACTGCGCCTTTAATTGCCATCAACGGCCAATGGACCAGCCTTTCTTGCAAAGGTTACTGTGCAACGAAACGCATGCAAGAACACTTCGCAACTGAAAGTGTGTTACCGGTGTAAGGGCTCTGTAGGGTGACTGGAGGGCGTCTATTCCAATTAGGTAATTGGGTGTACCTATAAATCTGCAAATTCATTTAAAATTACAGGTAAAATTTTATTTTTATTAAAATTCGAAACATTAATTACGCACAAAAATCTAAATAAAAATTAAAGTTAACATTGTATTTTTTCCCCAAAATTAGAAACATTAATTACTCACAAAAATATAAACGCACCTTGTATGTATATGTATGTGTATATATATATATAAATGTGTGTGTGTAACTGAATCACGTGATGAATATATATATATATATATATATATATATATATATATATATATATATATATATATATATATATATATATATAATATATAAAACACCACAAGGAGAGCTATTCGGAGGATATGGTCATGGTCGGTTTCGTCTTTTGAAACCTTTCAAAGGAAAAATTTTTATCCGGATGAAATCGATACACTTTCGTATGTGCTTTTATGATTTTTAACTTCATGTTCCTGTGATTCTTACGAATATATATGCATGCATGCACATACATACATACATACACATATACACACATATATATATTATAATACATAGTTTATATATACATATATATATATATATATGTATATACATACACATACATATACATAACTTTACATGAAGCATTACCAATGTATGTGCAAAATCTCGTGTCCTGCACTAGAGCAAAAGGTGAGTAATTCTTCCCCAACGCCTCCTTTTCCGACCCAGTTCCTGAATTTTCAGGAGGTCCTTTCAGGCGAAAGAATTCAGTGGGAAAGTGTCGCATAAAACTTGCATTTTGCATCGCCTCAAATATTAGAGAATCGGCCTTTGCGCCCCGAAGGGAAGGCAGCCGCAAAGAAATAGGCCGGAAGAGTCCGGGAAATTTTCTTCTCCTCTCTTTTCATTCTTTCCACAATTTTTAACTGCTAGAGGAGTGGGAATCTCTGGTTTTATTGGAATCTGCTTCATGCGGATAAACTTGAGATGCTGTGGTTTTGCGGATTATTTTTCTTCTATCGGTGTTGTTTTTCTTTATTATTCGTTGTTCATTTTTTAGGTCGACAGAAGTTTGATAACAACTCATTACTTTAAATATACTCTTTGAATATCATAAGATTCCTTATATTACTGCAATTCCTTTATGCTCATTGTAACAACTATGCTATTACACCTACCTTGCCACAAAAACATTATATATGAGAGAGAGAGAGAGAGAGAGAGAGAGAGAGAGAGAGAGAGAGAGAGAGAGAGAGAGAGAGAGAGAGATGTATATACATTCGATCTGTATACAAGATTTATAGTAGCATATTATGTAACATATGAAAATGTTCCGTTTGAAAACAGAAGAATAACCGAGAGGGATGAAGTATATACGTAAAAGGGTAATGAGATTCACCAGAATGCAAATTGGATTAATGGTAACAAATGGATTGGACAAGATTATTTAGGCAACTCCATTACGTTGATTGCGTAACCTACCGAGCGAGGTGAGTCAAGTGCATATCGCAATTAAAAGGATTACGATGGTTTGTTATAAACAGTGTCTAATTAGTGAGTGTTATTAACAGTGTCTAATTAGTAAGTAAACTGCAGTGGGTTGTGAGATGATATTAGTCAATATTGCTTGACTGACGAATACTTCTTTCATGATAAGTCTTTTTTTTTTTTAAGTACATGATAATGAAAATCCTGTAACAGAGCGTGAAAAAGAAAATTTACCTGCCTGAGAATATGTAGCAGATTTATTATTCCAGATTAGATTACGCATATGTTATAAAATGACTAACTGAACGCAGAAGTGGAAATAAATGCGTCATTATAAAAATGATCACAAATATGAAACAACTGACTGTTAAATTAGATGGAACCAAATACTTCAATTATGATAACATTTTAAAATCAATTACATCATTGCAGTATTGTAAAAGAGCTTCTTTGTTTGATTTTGTCGATAAATTAATGTTTACTTTATGAAATTTGATTTTGTAATCTAATTGTAATGCTTATTACTCGCTGATTCAACTATATACATATTTGTATTTTCAGAGACGTCTCTGGAATATTGTTCTAAAACGGCTAAATAGTTCTTTTTTTTCTCGTGAAATTAGACATACGATTAGTAACTGTACATCATGCACTGCACACACTTCCGTAATTTATCTTTGCACTGTTCCATTTTTCTAACTACAATTAATGTTTACTCTTGTTTGTAACTCATGAAATTTCACGCCCCATGAAAATGAGTAACAATGTATTATGTTCCTTTCAGCCTATATTATTCATCAGATGTCAGTGCACATATTCGCTGCAACGCCCGTATGCAGATATCATCAGTCAGTCAATATATCCCTTGAAAGACAATAATCCAGAACCATCATTCATGACTTATCATTTGAAGAAAGACATTTTCTGCGGGCGGTCATTACTGTCTTGAAGATTGTTAGTACAAGATGGGCAACATTTTCTTAACAAGAAAATAATTTCTGTGTAATGCAGAAATAAGTTTTCCTAAACCTCTGCCAGTCCATTTATCTCTAGTTCCTTCACATTAAAGCATTGTATTTGTTTAAAACGTTGCTTTTATTTTTTAAATGGCAATCAAGTTTTTTCTTAGCATGATCATGAACTAAAGTAGGAATTTCTTTCATGAACGTAATATATCATGGATCTTATCTAACTAGTCAAATTAATGATTCGTGTTATTATTACGAACATTTCCAATATAATGTTCCAGAACACTTGTTGCTTACGCAATAATTCAGTAGTAATTACTGATACATGTCAGAGAAAGTAAACATCCCTCCTCTCTCGAAAAGCTTTATTTTATTGGTGGCTGGTACATTAAGCGAAAGCAGATCATTGGTAAGGGCTAAGCGGATGGTTTAGTCTTTGAAGATTATTATTTTGCATTAAAAATGAAAATTAAGCAAATATTATGAACTATAGGACAATAATCAATAGCTCGTCTCTCTACGTCCCCTTATCTGTCAACAACAGCATATTACAACGGAAGAGACCTTACTTTAGACAACGAATCTGCCGTACGATAATAGGCGAATTTCATCTGATATATTCTGAACCTCGCAATGCTTCCTACAGCGACAAAATATGTGGAATAAGTTTGTTAATTTTTATGAAATACAGTTTCATTGCGCATCCCTCGGAAAAAACTTCCAGGAATATTTTTGAATAAACTGTTTTTAAGCGGCAACTTCAACAAACTTTCCTAGCTAGATTTTCACCTTTTTTCCCCTCTCTCCCCAGAGGTCAGGAAGAGCTTTCAGTACGTCCCGTGGCCTCTTTAGAATCTACCTGGACGTCAGTGAATTTCAAGACTACACGAACGTCAGTGGAAGCTTTCAGCATAGAACTGTTAAAATTATTCGTGTTCCATATTCCTCAGCACAGGATAAAGGTTGGAATATGCTCTCGTTTATTTTAGTTTATATATTTTTAAATATAACATTTAAAAAAACCAGCAATAATAGAAAGGGATAATATGAGAGGTAAATAAAAAGAATAAGAATGCTGCGAGAACACCCTGCCCCAAGAAAAAAAAGTGAACATTATTTTTTATAAGTTGATATAAAAATAACAATTTCTGTATATGCACTGTATGAGAATAGTAACCCGTTGACTTTGGTTTACTAGCAATTCCTAAAAACCGACTTTGAAGGAAGACTTCTATTTTTATAACTTTTTTAGAGTATTTAAAATATTTCGGTGTCATTTTATAACAATATATATACAAATGTATATATACATGTGTGTGTGTGTGTGTGTGTGTGTGTGTGTGTGTGTGTGTGTGTGTGTGTAGGATACAAATATCGTTTAATATCAAATTCACTCAACTTCGGAATACTGTATACACAAAAGGGGAATTTGTAAATGATGAGAGACCCGTCGCCGGGGACTCGAACCCCCGAATGGTTGGGGAACGACGACCTTTCAGTGATGCTAACCATTAGTCTATCAAGTGAGATAATAAACTGACTACCGACTCTGCCGTATCAAAGTGGAGATGGGTTGATATCGATTCAAAGTAAAAAAGAATATAAATTCGGTAGGCATATGTAGCCAGTGTTGGTATCAGCTTATTACCATTCTTGATCGCCTAATGGTTAATCGCCGTTTCCCAACCATTAAGTAGTTCGAGTACCCCTGGTGAAATATCATTTATCACTTACGATTTCCTTTCAGTGCATTACTCCGAAGCTGAGAGAATGATATTACACGATACTTGTAGTTCGTTTGTGATTATAAGAAATGTCACGTCGTATGTCACAGAAGTTTATATTTATATATATATATATATATATATATATATATATATATATATATATATATATATATATATATATATATATATATATATATATATATATATATATATATATATATATAAATATATATATATATATATATATATATATATACATACACATATATACAGTATATCTATCTATCTATCTATCTATCTATATATATATATATATATATATATATATATATATATATATATATATATATATATATATATATATACTGTATATATGTAGATGTAATCAACACACAATTACATGTGGAACAGTGGAACAGAAGCAAATTTCTGACTCACAACGGATCGAACCCAGGTCTTTCAGTTAGTATATGTATTATATTATATATATAAATATATATAAACATATATATATATATATAAATATATATAAACATATATATATATATATATATATATATATATATATATATATATATATATATATATATATACTATATATATATATATATATATTATATATAGAATCATGATAATATATAAATATATATACAATATATTCTCATTTAGTGTAGAATCATAGAATCATGAGGAAACGTGAACAATCTTCTCATTTAGCATAATTAGCCTTTCTTTCAATAATAATAAAAAGGAACACATACAATTCCCGAAATAAGCATGCGAGGAGATCATAAGATAATTAATCCACGTTCAAAAAATCAAGAAACCTCATTCAAAAGGAGCTATTTGAGAGGACAGTTAAAGACATATGACTGGGTTCCTCAGAATCACAAGTTCACTACTTACATGTCTAAATTCATCTTAAAGGAGAAGATAAAAGGCAAATGATTCATCAACACTGACATCAACAGTAGCGGTGGCTGAATGAAAGCAATCTGCTGGGTGAAGAACGATGTTCTAAAGCCAGGTAATTGCCGTTAAATGACAAAATGAAAAAAACTTTGTGAAAGAGAGAAATAGAGAGGAAACTAACTACTGGTAACTGACAACTGGAGAGTCACTTGGGTAATTTGAGAGAACAATAGTTAGAAGAGATACATGATGGTTTAAGTTCGTTTTAATTGTCAGCTTATGTCGCCACGAACGGGAGTTTCGTATTCAGTGATGTCAGTAATTCATCCGGATACAATGAATGTTAATTTGACCTTTATAAAAAAGGCAAAAATAAATTATTTAACAGATGACTGATGAACGAGAAATCTGAAGCATACAAAAAAAAAAAAAGAAATTTAAAAAAATTCTTTTTAGGTGCATTATTTTACTGAAGGACATAAACCAATACTACTACGTTTTTTCTTTGACTAAGCAAAAAAAGAAGCACGTGTAACGACGGATGTGTTATTAATAAAGTTCTTAATTGCTACCAGTGGGCGAACCTGTTCACCAATTATTTTTTTTTACTACATAGGAAGGGATGTATTTGCACAAATGTAGCTCATTTGCTACGTCCTGTCACTTGCGCACAAAAATAAATGATACAACGCTAAGGTAACAGGGATACAGCCATCTCTCTTTAACCGTATACAGTAACGGTATTTCTGATAGATTTATTGATAGTATGTAGGTTATTCTGTCAGCGAAAAACGAAAATCCGATTACATGTCGGCATCGATTTCCACTGGGACTCAATCAAAACGCAAAAAAAAAAAAAAATAATCCAGTCCTCATGGCAAGAATACAGGTCATCTCTCTCTCTCTCTCTCTCTCTCTCTCTCTCTCTCTCTCTCTCTCTCTCTCTCTCTCTCTCTCTCTCTCAAGAGGGCTTTTATTTATATATAGAGTTTTTCCTGCTACATCTATGACTTCGTGGCATTCAGAGTGAATTTTCAATTACTATAACAGAAAACGTATTCTAATGTCAAATCAGATGATTCGCTTATCTAAATGGCCTCTAGATTGCTTCAGTCAGACGTTTGTCTTATACAATGTAATCTGTTTTTTTTTTTTTTTTTTTTTTGTGGGGGCTATTTCACGAAATCGGCTACAAAGGTATTTTCACTCGCCTCATGGCTCTTTTATTGTGTCGTATTTAAGGAAATAAGTTATTAGGAGATCTGTCCTTCACTTCCTCGAGAGGTCAAAATGAGGCGGTATAAAAAAATAGTTAATACAAAATTTGCATATCTGGAGCCCAACATTCTGTAACTGGGATTTTAGTGAAAATGTCAAAAGTAGAATAAAGATTATGACAGAAATATATGACTTGCGGACGAGATGAAAATTGATCGAAAATCAGGCTCAACTAGAAAAAATTAAAAAAATAAACTTTTTCAGAACATAAGAAACAGATACGCAGTTAATTATATTCCACTTCCTCTAAATAACCACAGTTAGTCAGTACTTACTATTTGACTCTTTTATGTATTTCGGAAAGGGAGGAACACGTGTGTACGTATCTGTGTGCGCGTGATCACTTGCACGTGAGTGCATGCATAATCAGAGGAATAATATAATTTTGTCTTTTATTTACCCTTACATAACTCACCATGAAATTACTAAAATGCAATAAAAATAAAATAATGATAATGAATTTAGAGAAGAATAAATATAATTCTAACTCACCTAAATGAGGCAAAGAATTATTTCTAGCTGAATAACGCCAGTGTCCTCTTATTACGTTTTATTACTTCTTTATCTGAAACAAAAAGTTTTTTGGTTTTATTTTCGAATAAGTACAAAATAAAATCATATCTCATGAAATGTTTTCGCTTTTAGTGCTAAAATTCCGACCAAGTAAGTGCAAAAATACTTTTTATTTTTTATTCGTACTGCCACTAATTTATATTAATCATTTTTCATTTGTAATTGTCAGAACGTAGAAACAGAAGTAGTTTATTAATAAATAAAAAAAAAAAAAGAGTTAACACGATGCACTATCGATGGATGCCGGGATTCATAACACGTAGGATTTCGTAACTGTTCTTTTAATCAGTATGAACTAGCTCTGAACATGTTATCCTGTTTATTTTTCCTTTTGTTCAAGGAAGCTGATTCTTTTCCCTCAGAATACAGGAAATTCTGCGTTGCATAAAAGCCGCAAGAAACCTGGTGATTCAATTGCCTTCCTGAACACGGAAACGAACAAGTTATTTATCGAAAGCAGATTCTTTGAGAGAAAGAGTGCTGTTTATCCACTTCCTCTGAAAGAGCTTCTAGACATCTCTGAAAAAGCCACATGCATTCAGGGTTCATATAGAAAGCGGAGTGCAAGAACGCTCAGTTACTCCTTTTGTATAGAGTGAGGTATTCTAAACAATATCTGTAGCTAGTTGCTGCATTTCATGCAAACACGCTGTTTGCTGCCTATCATCGCTACAAACGTAATTTTGACTCGTGCAAATAATGATTTATAGGTTAGGTTATCCTGATCGCAAAGTACTTCCACATTGCTGAAAATGATCATTTTCGCTCATTTAATATTATAGATCTGAATTAGTTATATGCAATGCTAAACATTATTTACGCAACTAATTGAAAGTTCGCCCCTCTTATAGCCATGCATGCAATACCGTATAGTGAAGAGATGTGGAAAGATTACAACTTTCTCCCAGAATCTTTCTTATAGTCGGTATTAGTATATATTTACTAGTAAAGTACATTGTTATCACTTTCGAGTTAAACATTTAAGATTTTATAAGCTTCCATACCTCTAATGTATTTAACGATTTTGTTTTATGTTATTTTTTTTTTTTTGAGAGTTAGTGATAATGGAATAGGTAACCCAGTTGAAGCCCAGGCTCAAATAAAAGAAGATACAAGGTGGGGATTAACCTCAGAAGATGCAATAGGCTTCCATGACCCTCAAAAGCGGGAATGTTGTAAGAGCCTTCAAAAATATAAGCGAAGTTTGCTCCAGTTACTAAATTATTTTACTATTTCTCTTTCCTGAAACCGGGGAGTTAATGGTATTCCAATCTGCCACTGTATTCCTGAACTTTTGTCGTTATTTTTATATAAAAAAAAGTAAAATTTGCGTATTCGTATTTATTTTGGCATTTTATTTTAGTTCTAGATTTAATTCCAGATATAAAAGTGGATTTATACATGTCATTTATAGATATAAAAGAACTATTCTAACATATAAAAGGGTCTTTTCAAAGATATTATTTTGTTGTCCACCTATGTCCCTATCAATCAATCATATTATTTACTCCACAATGATTGCAACATTCAGCTAAAATAGCAATATCGAAGCTCAACTTTAGATATATTTTATATATCAATTAAAATGCACGGCTATTCAGTAATCAACTTTGTATAACAATAGAGAATGAGAAACGTTAACATTGATAACACCAGGAATAATCTCATTTTTAAATACTGGTCTTGGAAACCTTTAATTATGATCTCATCTACAAAGGGGATTTTTATTTCGATACGACTGGCGAACATCAGAAATGTGAATCTTTATGCTTTCATAATTAATAATCTGGAGAGAGAGAGAGAGAGAGAGAGAGAGAGAGAGAGAGAGAGAGAGAGAGAGAGAGAGAGAGATAAAACGTTGCTAAAAAAATAAAAAAAAAAAAAAACAAAAAGAAACGAATATGCAACTGAAACTGACGTGATTTTACACCCAAATAAATATTCACTTTCACAAACGTGATTTCTCTCTTATAAAAATGTTATGGTAAGATGGTATTTGAATAAAGAATTCAGTTTTAAATGTATGTCACTCACGCGACTAATCTTATTATTCGATCAAAGTAATTCTTGAATCCTGCATTAAGCAAGAATGTAGTTATGTGGAACAGAACAGAATATAGAATTTAGGCCAAAGTCCAAGCACTGGGACCTATGAGGTTATTCAGCGCAGAAAAGGAAACTGTGAGCAGAAAGGTTTGAAAGGTTTAACAGGAGGAAAACCTCGCAGTTGCACTATGAACCAGAGAGTGGATAGCAAGGTGGAAGAAAGCGAATATAAATGGAGGTACAACAATAGGAATGAAAGGGGTTCCTACTAGGGGCCGAAGCGGCGCTGCAAAGAACTTCAGTAATGCCTACAGTACACCGCGTGAGGTGCACAAACGGCACTAACCCCCTACGGAGGATGTAGTCATGTGAAACACATTTTAATCCGGGATGTTGTCCTTACAAAACTACGAATCCTGTACAACAAAAATTTTCCTAAGTGAAGATGACTTTAACTTCTTGGGTTAAACTATTAGGTTTCCCTTTAACTGACTGAGTGAGCGACCACGCGGGATGTCAAATTTTAATTATTATTATTATACTAACTAGGGTATTTCGCTAATCTGTGTTTTATTCGTTAAGCTATGTTCAGAATTATTTTCTTGTGTGACTGGAATAAACGATTTGTGCAAAAGTATTTGATTTAATACATTACCGTAAATCTTGAATAAGAGACCGTTTGTATGAAAGTATTATTGGGGAACACTATGGGACCAAAAATCATTGCAGAAACAATAACGAATACTAGTTTCACAACTGACATCTTTCTGCTTAACACGTGAGACTACTTTTTTTCCCTAGGCGTGTGTTACGTTGACGCACACACACATACGCAAACACACAAACATACATATATATATATATATATATATATATATATATATATATATATATATATATATATATATATATATATATATATATATATATATATATATATATATATATATATATATATATATATATATATATATATATATAAATATATAAATATATATAATATATATATATATATATATATATATATATATATATATATATATATATATATATATTATTATATATATATATATATATACACAAGTATATACACTGCTACTTTAGGTAATTACTGTGCTATTAAATTACTTTCACTATGTAAATTACTATTGCTAAACTATTCGCTGTAATTCATACAACCGCTAATGAGGGCAATCACATGAAAAAATTCACGTGACTTACCAATATCTGAAGAAAAACATCAGATAAAAATAAAATCTAAGAGTAGCAGAGATTAAATTGAAAAAAATTAACAAACAGCACGTTAGATCACTTCGTCTTTGTTGGACAACAGCATGAATCCAACGTCAAGGTTCTTTAATGAATAATGAAAGCAAAACTGAATCTTCAATAAATTTTAAAGTCTTTAAAAACATCCAACTCCTTATGAAGGAAATAACTATTCCTCCAGGGGCTAATATAGTTACTTCCTTCATAAGCCTTAGTTCCTCATTGGGCGGGTAGGTTCCGTTCTCAACTAGCACTCTGCTGGCCCCGCGTTCGAATCTCCGACCGGCCAATGTAGAATAAGAGGAATTTATTTCTGGTGATAGAAATTCATTTCTCGCTATAATCTGGTTCGGATTCCACAATAAGCTGCAGGTTCCGTTACTAGGCAACCAACTAGTTCTTAGCCACGTATAATAAATCTAATCTTCGCGCCAGCCCTAGGAGAGTTGTTAATCAGCTCAGTGGTCTGGTTAAACTAAGGTATACTTAACTTTTCCTTCATAAACCAAAATAAAAAAAAAAATACTCGTTTGGTAATGTTTACTGTGCCTATTTTGACGGACAAGTAAAAACCTTTTATGTGGTCTTCTATACCTCTTAAGCTACATAACAAAACTGAAAGAAATCAATTCAGAAAAGTTATGAATATGAAACAACTAAGCCACCGTGACTTACAAGAACTAAACTTCGGATTTTTCTTGCGCTGAATCAAAATCAGGCCAAAATCCTCTCCCTTTATAAAATAAGAGTAAACAACAAGGAATGCGTGACTCATCATTAATCATACAACCACTATTAAACTCCTGCTTAAACGTACAGTACAAAAAAGTAAATAAAACGTTAGAGCTACGGAAATGATTTCAAGGTGTGAAATGTTTTTAACACAGCAATTTAAGTTTCAGAATTCTGTATTTTACACAGTCATACATAACTACAATACACAAACGAGACTTCCCAAATGACATGTTATCAAACCATTGTCAAAAACTAATCAAACTCCACACGACATATCACAGAACCAATAACCCTAGATTCGAATGAATATGGCCAATGCAAGCATTATACCCTCATATACGAATTAAAGTTCAGAAAATATGTGAACGATTTTTTTATACAACGAATGGTAGGACACTACGAAAATGGATATTAAGCTCGAATTCTGGCTGACACAATAATTATACTGTATCCCTAACTCTTGTTCATCAGATATTGGATGGGTTATATCCCAGAGTTCGTTATTGCTTTGCATTTCAAGAGGAAAGCAACAATGGCCGTTGAAATCTGTAGTGACGCAGAATACCTATTGTATCCTTTCCCATTTTAAAGTGACTTATCGCAGCCGATCTGAAGATCATAAAACCATAAAAGGGCCACTTATAATGAGCGGAATGTGTACAAAATAATATTAATTTTGCCCGGGTCTATCAATCTGCACGTGTTTATATGCCAGACAATTACAGGGACGAGAACAGGAAGTCCATAATCGATGGCGGTCGGTTTCTGATATTAATGTGACTATTATGACAAATCCATGATAAATGACGTTGTGGATGTCAAGCAGTTAGTGTGTTAAATGTCAGTCATTAATTTCCGGATGAACTGTGTGAGCCGTTATTCTGTCAGTTCCAGTTGGAATCATTGTCACTGTGAGTGGGTGGCTACCATTTTCATCACAGGAGAGTCTGCTGTACTAGAGGCCTATCTCCAGTTTCAAATCAGCAGCATTATTGTAATTTATGCAAAGGTCATCGTTAAACAAATATGACATTTTATATAGCTTCGAAATCGTGGACAATGTAGATCAAAAGCTTAAAATTTTCTCGTTCAATGCCGATGATGTAAACTAAAATTACAAGTTACGTTTTCATTGCACATTCATTTCATGAAGGTACATACTTACAGCGGCTGCGATAAAAAGTATTTTACTCTTTAGTATTCTACAATTATACTTTTGGATAAAATAAAGTCAACAAAGTCTTACACGACCTACAGTATACTGTATGTTATCCAGTATCAAGAATACTGGAATTGCTTGAAATTTTAAAACTATTTCACAATAAAAATCATTTCGATTTGAGATCCTTCAGAACAGAAGACAGGCTACTGTGTGTTCATGAAGCATTCAGCTGAGAATGCAGTGAACAGAATTAAACGTTCCTCACCAGCTAACTATGAATGACCCTTCTCTTGATCGTTATGAAAGGCTGCAAACTATTTCAAGCTTCAAATATGCAGCAGAAATTGCTGCCGGAAAGCTTTCCGTATATTAAGCTACGACAAAAATTGTTATATGTATCAAAGCAGTGGGATGAACAATTCCTTTGAAGCTATTACCTTCTTAGAGTTAAAGATCTTATTCCATATTTGATGGTGGAATAGTAATTCACACACACACATATATAATATATATATATATATAATATTTTATATATATATATATATATATATATATATATATATATATATATATATATATATATATATATATATATATATATATATATATAATATTATATATATAAATGAATGCACGACAAATGACACTGACAATTAGCAAGCTGAAGGATATCATGTGTGGGTGTGTGTCTGTGTGCGTGTGCATGTATGCATATATTTTAGTCTCTATCCACTATGCATTTAGATCTACAGTCAAAATAGTTGTATATACACGGAACCTAACGCATCACACAAGTTAGTAAAGACTTTGATATAAAAAATGATAAGATTAATATACATTCTGAGATCTTACCTTATATTTGATTCCTGAGCCAATGGTGTGGATGGAAATCATGCAGATTTTTTGTTTTGGGGGATTTTGTGTGGTGACGACTGATGAGAAGGCATACCGGAAGAGCCCTGTCGAAAGAGAATTTTAACGTCATTAAAGACATATGTTGGAAAAGCTGATATTTCTGTATTGTGAGAAAACCGTGCACCAAACTAAGCAAATGTGTATTTGTGACTGTCTATATGACCAGTGTCTCATTCTATATTCTTAAAAACTATGATAATTTTAGACTACCTTTTTGGCTATAATTAAGGTTAAAAGTCTAATCAAAATTCAGTCGTCTAAGTAATGATAATCCTTACTTTCATTTTCATTACTACATGGTTCCCAGTGACCCACTAGTTTGTATACCTCCAAACAATGTCAAAAATTATGAACGTGAGTTTTGCATATCCTAAATTTTTCAAAGAATTTTTTTTCATTCATCTCTTGTTGCTGCAGGTTGGCTAATCTTTTTGTAACCTTTCAGTTATATAGATGATTTTAAAAAATATTATTTACGTAATCTTTTACTTACATGACGTACTGCAGTTGCTAATGCTTAATATTAACACACTACTAAATTTATTAGTGAAGAGAGAATTATTCCATGCTGTTCTTTAGATTCTTTTACTCCACTGAATAACCAAGACAACAGCAATGGTAATGATAGCAATATTATAATTTATTCTTGTTTTATCCCCAGAGATATTAAGTGAAACAGGAAAACTGAATAAGAAAGGGTTGTGACCTAATCAGATCTGACATACAGGTACCCTAGGATTCGTTTGCTTAAGGAAAAGAAAGAAACACTGAGAAACAGGACATTCAAATAATGTAAACATAATTTCAGCTCTTATTATAAATTCCAGCACTAAAACATTCATCAAAAGGACACCAAAGTAACAGGGTTGTTTGAAATATACTGAAAAATACGACTGGTCTGAAATCACTACTGGTAGGCAGTGTGAGAGAACTTGATTTAATGGTGTTCACACACTAATAACCAAAGATGTACCTTCCAATACCGTAAATATTTGGTTCTGCAATCAGCTCATGAAACAAGTTTTCAAAATAATCATAACACTGGAGTAATTTCAAAAATGCTACTTCTGTTCATCCATCCACGTTTGCATTCCACTCCCATTCATTTTTCAGTTCTTCCTGTTTACTCTTTAGAATAAAATATCTTTTCTCGTTTAGAATAGAATAGAATATAGTTTTTCAGCCAAAGGCCAAGCACTGGGACCTATGAGGTCATTCAGCGCTGAAACGGAAATTGGCAGTAAAAGGTCTGAAAGGTGTACAGGGGGATAACCTCGCAGTTGCACTATGAATCAGTTATGAGAATTGAACTGAATATAGAATTTAGGCCAAAGGCCGAGCACTGGGACCTATAAGGTCATTCAGCGCTGAAACGGAAATTGGGAGTAGAAAGGTTTGAAAGGTGTAACAGGACGAAAATATGGCAATTCCACTATGAATCAATTGTCAGGAGAGGATGAAAGTAAGATGGAAGAAAGAAAATATGAAAGGAGCCACAGTAAAAGGAACGAAAGGAGTTGCAGCTAGAGGCTGAAGGCACGTTGCAAAAAACCTTAGGTAAATGCCTACAGTGCACCGCATGAGGTGCACTGACGGTACTAACCCCCTACGGGAAATTATTAGGAGAGGGTGGAAAGTAAAATGTAAAAAAGACATGAACGGAGGTACCGTAAAAGGAATGAAAGTGGTTCCAGCCAGGGTCCGACGGGACGCTGAAAAGAACCTTAAGTAATGCCTAAAGTGCACCGCTTGAGGTGCACTGACAGCACTAACCCCCTACGGAGCTTTTCTCGTTTAAACGGACTTGAAGGCATCACAGAAACTGCTTATTAGGCTAGTTTTACTCAGTAACATTTTCATGTAAAACATGTGATTAGCCAGTTAGCCTAGCCAAAAGTAGATTAGGTAGGTTTCTAAATGTGAAATTACTTGGTTGTTCGTATTACCTTGAATTCTGGACTTATAACGTTCTAGGCATAGTTAAGATTAATAGCCCCTCTGTAAATAAAAAATTTGTTATCAATGCATCACACAGATTTTCATTGTTTATGCCTTCATGGGTAATAACAGTTAGGTTACCTCCACTGATTTTTAGTCTAGGATACCAATAAAAATATAACCTACTCACTGACCACACATTTATTCCCAAGCCTTGATCATAAAATACAGGAATATCAAGATCTCAGTTTACAGAAAAGCCAGTCCAGTCTAACTGGCATTTGATTTTTATGATTGTTTAATTATCAGACTTACTTCTGGAGCAAAATCTGCCGGTGTTGCATATCTCTGCAAATTAATTAAGTGAGGATTTTATTTTCAATTTTATTTGACCCTGATGTTTTGACCTGGACGCCTAATTACTACAATTAGCCATGTACGCTGTTTTGAACTCGCCTTCATGCCAGTGAATACAATTATAAACCATTTTTGAGCTAGTTTCAGAAAAAAATTATTCTCTAGGGCTCTAACCTTCTATTTTTTTTTTTTTTTTTTTGTAGCTGTGTTCACTAGTATCTGCAAGGTCACAGAGCCAACAAAAGCTTACTTAGAAAAAATCATCAACAGTTTAAATCTCTGATCCCATGAAATGTTACCACAATTTTATTTATTTTTTTTTTTTTTTGGTGAATTGCAGGTGGAAAATGAGGACCCAGTTTTGGAATACAATGTGCTTGGATGGGAAAAAACTCCAATGAAAGACCAGGATGGTGCTTATGGAAACCAGTTTACTCATCTATTGCCAACTCAAATTCAGGAATAATTCACTACGTCGAAATTGATATGCACTTAATTTCTGCATTAATCATCCAGTGTGGGCATGGAAATCCCTTATTATTGCAAATCTTGATTTTAAATCAGTGCTAGTAATATTACACAGGGCAAGCATCATACCGTTCCTATCTATTCCTTATCTAGTAATTTATCGAATTATGGAATTACGTCTTGTCTAAATTATTCAATTTCCTGATTTGCAACATAGGCTACCACAAGAACATTGTTTTTCATATGTTTATTTCCATTTACCAGCCTAAAAACCCACTGTTTCTAATGACACCAAGAACCAGAATAATGTTTAAACCATGTTACGAATCAGTATGCTATCGAGACTGGTTGTAAAAAAAAACATTTGAAGGGTCCTTATTCATACATAAGCCAATAAATGGAGTAACACAAGGCTTGCTAAAGATATCTTAAGTTATCAAAGACAAGATGCGCTCTAATGTAGGTTTTCGAGCCGTCAAATTTCCAGCTCTAAGAATATGATAGTGCACATTTGACAATATGGAATAGGCAGTATAATTCTTTGAATATTTCTGCAGCCTATTTGACGTTATGAATTAGGGAATACTATTCTTGGACTAACTTTGCTAACATGCGAGTATTCGTAGAATAAATTTCAGAGTCCTGCTGAGTGCCGTATCAATTAAGTTTGTTCTAGACTTCAACAGGAATTCATAAACATTCCAAAACCAATTTTAAATATAAGTGAGAAAAGCTATAGCTACAATAACCAGATTTTATCTAATTTACGGGGAGAGAAAAATACAAGATCAAGAGGAATAAATTAAATCTTAAATCGGTATAAAACAGCATGCATCTCAGCCCGAAAGGACAATTGTTTGCCACGAGAGCCACCTAATACTTTAGAAACTTTATAAATACTTGACACCTACCGTAAAGAAAATCTCTTATCGGAGAGCACCTTAAACTATCAATTGGCCAATTTCCTCTACCGCAGAGGTACAGCTTAGGCCTCCTGTACGCTGAACACTCGTTTCTTCAACTTAAACTCCACTGGAGTAAACCTATAAAAAAAAGGAACATAAACTTTATATTTTGTTTTGGATTTAACATCCGCAAGTCCATAAACATTTTTTTTTACAAAAATTCCAAGGCAATTAAAATGAGTACGTAATTCTCAATAAATACATGAGTGCGAAAAAGACTTATGTCAACTCAACAGATACAAGTATGAATTCAGTAAAGCATGAGCAAGTTATACCAACAACCACAAATCCCTATCATGAATTTAGACTTTTCCGTGGAAATAAGGTTCCATTTAAGAAACACTAGATCAAAATTTTCCCAGAAATGTAGCAAATGTTGCTTCAAAGATATCTATGCATAATGCTAATACTAGTAAACAAATAACTAAGGATTATGTCTGCACATTAAAAAATTGTTTACTTTAGCTACCTATTAAAAAATATGTATAACTAGTGGATATTCTCAATTCACTGTAGCAAATATCAACTGAAAATTAAACACGCTCTCAAAGTTACAATTATCCTAACAATCTTCTCCATCAAAAAGTAATATGACTAGGAATAGAAAAAAGATAACCATTACTGCTGACTAATTCCCCCCAAAATGCCCAAGAATAATGGACGGCCTATTCTAAAGAGAACTAAAACACTCGCTACTTAATAATTTCCAAGAACTAAGGAAAGACATGAAGTGTATTAATTATACATAACTAACGATCCTTGAGGGTTAAGAGGGCCACGAAAACTCTAGTTCTAAGAACCAATATTCTCCTGGAAGGTTAAGAGATCAACGAAAACTCTAGTTCTGAGAACCAATATTCTCCTCGAAGGTTAAGAGATCAACGAAAACTCTAGTTCTGAGAACTAATATTCTCCTCGAGGATTAAGAGACCAACGAAAACTCTAGTTCTAAGAACTAATATTCCTAAAGTATGTCATATAAACATAATTTAATTGCACTCCCGATGTAAAACAAATATACTAGACCGCGAGATACCTGAAACAGTAATCAATTGGTTACGATACAAGTTTTTCGACTGAAGCTAAAAAAGTAATGGATCCTCGAGAAAATCATAAAACTATAGCAATTGCTATTAACTGGTTTGCTACGTCATAGTAAAATATTATAAGACTCGAGCACGGTAAATAGCGAAGGTTCATTCGTCCCGTTCATACACTCGAAATACCAATTTTGTTAGAATTTTTTTTGTAGCATATCTACCCAATCACGAAATGTCTAACCGGGACACCTGTCTTGATTCAAGTCTTGGTCACTTACCTAATCACTAATATTTTTACGTTGATGATTTCACGTTTACTATTCTGTAACACGTATCCTACAGTTACTGGGCACTGTAACTTAATATCCGATACTGGAAATTTAAATATCCCTTAACATACCTGCATATCATTTTTACTAACTTCATTAACCTCTTAAACAACGCAACCTTAGCATTTCCACTCTTGTAATAATAGCGATGAACACAACCCACTTAACAGCCTGATTAAGGGACCTAATATAACACCTGAAAACCAAGAATTTGATTATAAGTTTGGTTTGAACACCGCCCTCCCCCCGCCACCCATAAAATGCATAGTAAGCCTCAAAGCTTACTATGTAAGTCCACAGGGGTACCCCACGCCCTTCAGGGGTGCCGCCCCTGAGGGGCGTGGAGGCAAAAAGAAGTGGAAGTTTTGAGTAAAGGAAACATGATCCCACCAACCTGAAAATCCTCTGGAGTTTTCTTGGAAAGCATCAGCAATAAGGACCTATAGGAGCACTAGGTTCTCAAGAAAATGAGTCGGGTATCTCGGCAAGCATAGTTCAGAGATCGGCACTTCCTGAAAAACAATCACCTTTTAGTAAGGATACTCACTGAATCAAGGTTTTATTCAGTTTTTAATTGCTACTACGATTGAACTTTTAATACTGCTTAAAGGATAACGTTGAGAGTGAAAAGAACAGTCAAGTCATTTAACGGCAACCAGAATAGGAACATCTGAAATAACTTTAAAGCAATAGTAAAGTTACAAATACATCGTGTTATGAGGAAACGGATAATTTACGTATAGTATTTATACATTCAACATTCTGAAGCAAATACTGAAGGTTTCATACATTTAACGGCAACAATAAAATATACAAAAATAAGTAAAAGTTAAGTATACCTTAGTTTAACCAGACCACTGAGCTGATTAACAGCTCTCCTAGGGCTGGCCCGAAGGATTACACTCATTTTACGTGGCTAAGAACCAAACTTGTTAAACAACCTTAAAACCGAAATTGCAACTTAGCGTTTAGGAAAACCTGATGAAATATCAATCCTTCTGCAGCACACACACAACCGATCAAGCTGAAAACTCCGAATGTTCTGAAGAACTACTTGTCACTAGACTTAGGCGATTTCCGCACGACAGAAGGGCAAAACGATCTCATTACTCAGTTACAATGTTTAACAAGCGGTGGGATAATAAGTAACACTCACTTTTAACAGCAACTGTGAACATGACCCGCATTTCTCCCTTTAAATACAGTTACTGACAGAGAAATCCTCTTACACCGCATTGCATTTTGTTGATCGCATCGATCAAAAGGTATAGCGAGGTGCGAACGTTTACGGAACTTGTCGATGACAATAGTAATGGTAATTAAGATCGTAAGAAACTCTCAAAATATGATATATATACTATATTATTACTCCAAATTTGATATATTACTAGTATTATTACAAGTATACAACTTTCAAGGAGTCTCCTGCATCATGCTGCAATAGGAACTTGTCACAGAGATTAAAAACAAAAAGAAATAAACAAAACCAATTTGAAAAACTATCTTGTTCGTGGAGGAAAATACTCATAGGAAGTTCTCATTTTCATAATATTACGTATATATAGTAAACTATACCTTTCACAATCGGAAAATCATTTAGTCCAGAAGCTAAAGTCAAATTTGAATGTCAGGAAAAACTTAGACATTTTAGTTAGTTCATGTCCCCTTCCATAATACTGGCGTTGTGTAGGAGATGATAAGGAGATATTTTCCATGCTTGTATAGTAAAAACGCACGTATACATAAATTGTTTCGCTCTAAGGTACGCGACTCCTCCGAATGTCGCTAATTACTTTACGATGAGACTGCAAGCCCTACACCCTTCTCCACCCTAATATACATACCATGTACATAATCAAACGTTGAAGTCGACAGAGGCGTTCTAGGTTTCAGAAGGAAACGAAACCTGTGCCCTTTCGTTGGCGACGTGAGCATACACAAATGAACGCATGCAAACATACATACATATATATATACATATATATATAATTTATATAAACATATATATATATTATATATATATATATATATATATATATATATATATATATATATATATATATATATATATATATATATATATATATATAATTTTATTACCGAATGATCAGGTCGACTGTCTACCGCTACATCTCAACCAAAGTCCCAGATTCTAATCTTGGCAAGGTATGGAAAACTTTATCGATTGTAGCTTCCCTTGAGTTGTTAAACCAAACTATGGTAAATTGAATATTAAGCGATCTTTGTGTATATTTCTGAACATAAAAAGTTTCGTGTAAGTGTAAAAGTTTATATGTATATGTATATGTATATATATATATATATATATATATATATATATATATATATATATATATATATATATATATATATATATATATATACATATGCATTATTTCGTACGTGTATGAAGAATGTAACTGTGGAAGTTTCTGCACAATAGCTTGCTTTGCAAAATTTTTCGAACCCTCTTTAACCAGTGTCCCATACATTTATTTAAAGTTTACTGTAAAATTTAAATAAATACTGTGAACTGCTTTATCGCATACTGCATAAGTTAAAATGTTTCAGTCTTTCATGAAATAATTTAGCACGGAAAAGGTTTAACAATAATTGTCAATTTGAATCACAAACAGGCTTTATTGCAACACTTACTGCAACAATAAGACTTATGAGACTTACCAGTCATAATGTTTAAAATGTCAACAGCAACAGTAAAACAATGCACGAAAATAATTCATCGGAATAAGTAGAATCGTCGGCAGTATTAATGATAAATGTCAGATTTGAATACTAGAATGACAATACAGCATTTTATAACTGAACTACACTGATGCAAATATGTTTTTTTATGGGGACGCTTTCATGTCCGTTTTTAGTTTTCTGTAAAAAAAAAACTATTGTGCCGGTTTGGTCAGTACCTCCGCCCTCAGATCTTAAAAACTACTGAGTCTAGACGGCTGCAAATGGGTATGTTGATATCCACCCTCTAATCATCAAACATAACAAATTGCAGCCCTCTAGCCTCAGTAGTTTTTATTTTATTTAAGGTTAAAGTTAACCATAATCAAGCATCGGGCAGCCATGTACGACAGGCCACCACCGGCCCGTGGTTAAAGTTTCATGGGCCGCGGCTCATACAGCATTATACCGAGACCGCCAAAAGATATATCGATTTTCGGTGGCCTTGATTATACGCTGTACAGAAAACTCCATTGCGCCGAAGAAACTTCGGCGCATTTTTTACATGTTTTTTTATTGTTGAAAAAGCAAAGCATTTAATAGTTTGCTATACGAGCAATTTTATGAAAAATACTGGGTTTTGCATTTTTCAGTTTGAAAACAGCGTGCAACTTTTTCTCTCTATTCATCACACTTGCTGTTGTAATCGGTAGTGTGCGTGAAATTGTTCTTGGGTTGCAGCCTGGAATGAATAGACGAGGAAGCGATGGGAGAGGGAGAGGAGAAAGCTGCAGTAGAGAAGAGACAACGAGGGGAGATTAATGGCTATGGATATGAAATAGAAGGCAACTGATTGATCATTTCTCCGTTAAATTGTATCCTCTTCATTTTTAAAATGTCGACGCGGCTTGTCCTAATTTCGCTAGTATGGATGTGTGTGAGTGCGTGAACGCCGAACAGGTACATATATTGTATGGGTGAATTACGATCTGCACGTTTAAGCAGTTACAAATGAAAAATCGGTTATAAAGTCACCTTTTAATCCTGAAAAGCAGTTTCGAGCCACGCCAGACTTCTATTCAGGTGAACGTAGAAAAATAAAATAGATACGAAAGCCAAAAAGAGCATAAAGAAAATCAAATGTACACAGCCCTAATTGGCAAACAAACAAAAGAACGAAGGTTCTTGATCATAAATCTGTCACCAGATTAAAGTAGTTCAACGGGAGAGCGATATTTCTTTTCAACGACGGACAAATAAAATGATAAATTAAGGAAATGTTGTCTCGCCATTTCCTATGGGAGATATTTAGGAGGGCAAATGATGACAAGACGCCCTAACAGGACAAAATATGGTGCAAGGGAAAGAGATTCCTTGACACTAACTACCGGTTCCGATCTCGACTCCCGTTGTTTGACAAGGAAATGGCCATCCCAAAAAAACACCGTCAGGATGAAAAAGAGACGCCTTCGATTAAAGGTTTTCGGTAGAAAAACCTGAATGGTGGCTGGTTTCTTTATTTTGTTTCTTGTCTTTT
>NC_089781.1:14092880-14102880 GCF_040412425.1 Macrobrachium rosenbergii
CTCATATGAATTCCACCTTTGCGGTTGTGTCTACAATTTCCCTTGATAACATTGTCATGTGCAGAGAGAGTGCCCTCGGGGAATATGATTCTGCATTTCCACCTCCTCGCTATTCTTGAATTGTTTGCCACTGAGTGGAAGGCTCACAAAAGCACCCGTTCACCTGCGCGTCTCTTGATTAAAATGAGCAAATGTTCAACAAGGTTGCTTGAGCATTCTTAATACTCACATATATCATATGTTTATCTTACTTGCGTTAAACATTTTGATGTGGACTTTAAATCCAGTTCACAACTGTTAATAATAATAATAATAATAATAATAATAATAATAATAATAATAATAATAATAATAATAATAATAATAATAATAATAATAATAATAATAATAATAATAACATAGAAAATTGAAGTCTGGTCCTAAGTGCAATATAGGTATTTTTAAAGTTTCAAAATAATGTCTATGCCCTCTTTTTGGCAAACTCTGTACGATTATTACACCAAGAAACGACGTACGTTAGCATATGAAAATGAATGATGTAGATGAAAAATAAAAATGAGGACCTTTTAACACAGTAGCTATCATAAACTATGACCAAAAATTATATTTTACGTTTCACGAAGAGAATTTGCAAAGGTAAAAGTTAAGAAGTGACGAGCACGCTGTTTCTACAGGTCGCGGGCAACATACAAGCAGATCAAAGCCAAGTCTCAACAAGGATTTATGTTAATCTAACTTTTCCTTAACCTAACCTTCACCAGGCCGCCGTGTCCTGACCAGTTAGTTTTGAAATGTGTAACGTCCTACCTTCGTGATAATAATGGATCGTTAGACAGATCGAGGTTGTAAGGTTGTTGTAATGTGTATTGCACAAAGTATGCACAATTGCCCCATAAATTCTGTAAAGGAGTTCTTATAGTTTATAATCCCACCTTTCGTTAGAATTAGACCATCGAATTCTATAATATTCTTTTCCTAAACAAGGAAAATTTAATCAATTATCTTCTTTTCTAATTATAAAGTTAGGATTACATTCCTGCAATGAAGAGGTTTCTGCTTTCACATTACAAACTAATGTCATGAAAATAGTGACTGCCTTCGATGCCAATTAGTGATATTGTTCTCCATGTCTGAGTGCAGATATTGCATGGAGTAATTGATAATGGAAATTAGGAGCTGCGATTACTATGACATTTTCATAAATGTCCCAAAAATCAAACAAAACACAGACCAGCAAAGTTCATCCAACTTCCCGACCCACCAGTGAGGCAATGTGTAACATTTCATTCGAATGATCGAATTACCCTTTCAGAGTGAATATGATGAAACTAATGAATACATGAGCATGTGTTTTACATAAATGACTTTCTGACTCACATCGAGTTCGAATCCCAGGGCGCTAACGATTGACCCACAAAGGTCATAAATGAAATTGAAACCTAAGTACCCCTGCCCCTGAGGCTTTTGCTGAGTAGGCTGCCGTCTGAGTAGGCTGCCGTCTACAATATAAGAGAATTTTACCCAACTTCCCTGGTATGCTATATATATATATATATATATATATATATATATATATATATATATATATATATATATATATATATATATATATATATATATATATATATATATATATATATATATATATATATATATATATATATATATATATATATATATATATATATATATATAATGTATATAATGAATGTCTTTTACTGTAATACAACAGTATAGTATGAAGATAAAAATGCCCATAAAACACTGTTTGAACGTTGCAACCATATATTTCGAGCACTTGCTTCTGTGTCCCTGTTCACTGGTAAAATATGGACAGATGATATGATACAAGAGTAAATATACAAAGCACATGTAGGTGTGGCATACCAACGGAGACTTACTGACACACCTACATATGCTTTGTATATATCGCTCCATCATTACAAGACTGTCGTAACTCCAAAATCTTGATTTTTCAGGAGAAGCGTTTTAAAGTTTCAAAGTCCTATAACTGCACCGAGATTTTGATTTAGACTTAAAATCTTCCCAGCGCCATCTCTCGGCCAAAAATGCACTTAGACTTACTTTATTACCAAAAGACGCAGAATTAAATGGGCAATCTTATGAGCTATGTAACTCAAAACTTCAAATTTTTGAGTTACGACAGTCTTGTAATGATGGAGCGATATACTCTTGTAGTATATCATCTGTCTATATTTTACCAGTGAACAGGGGCACAGAAGGAAGTGCTCGAAAATATATGAATGTAACGTTCAAACGGTGTTTTATGGACCTTTTCATCTTCATATATATATATATATATATATATATATATATATATATATATATATATATATATATATATATATATATATATATATATATATATATATATATATATATATATATATATATTATTATATTTATAATGGATAATATATATATATATATATATATATATATATATATATATATATATATATATATATATATAATATATATATATATATATATATATATATATATATATATATATATATATATATATATATATTATATATATATATAATATATATATATATATATATATATATATATATATACCTATATATATATATTATATATATATATATATATATATATATATATATATATATATATATATATATTATATATATATATATATATATATATATATATATATATATATATATTTACTTTTTTTTTATGGATAATGGTCTAAAGTTACCTCATTCTTTTACGAACGGAGCCTGTTTTCCCAACTAATGAACTGCCTGAAACGTAGTCTTCAATATTAAACAATGTGAAAAACTTAAAACAAATATTTATCTTATAAAGAAGCTCAGGGCACTGACTAATGGCAACATGAATGTTTCCAAAATCAATATTACCGTAATGTTTGAGATACTCGTACTATTCCGAAAATGATACTCATAATATTCATTAAATTTTTCCACAAAAAAAACAACCTTTGTTTTCATTGTATGGTATTGGCTTTACATATACGGTCGAAATTTTGATTAAAAAGTTTGCCGTCAGTTCAGTGATGTTGGTATGAAAGCTTATTAATAATGGGACAATATTGAGCAAGTAGCCAATATTAATTTCATTATCGTTGGAAAATCTCAGTTAGACATGGAAGGTCCACATAATTTCATTTTGCAAGGTTTATTTTGTGGTTTAGTATATAAAGGGTTCTAAATTAAATAAGAGCTTTTATCTCAGCTTCTGAACATAAATCCTAAATATCTGATTAGAAACCAGTATTTTCCTTCCCAGAATAAGTGTAAATAAGTTTTAATCTGTTGTTTTGATTCAGTTATGGACCCAAAAAGTTAATTAATAAAAGTCAAAAGAGCAAAATTTCATTAAAGGACAAATTTATTGTTTTTTTATTCAGATACGAAATGGGGCATTTTTCATTTTTTTTATTTTGTACACAAGGAATAAACTGGAAAACAAAGAACATCTACAAACGATATTAATTGCATTTATTAATTTATACCTGAAAGCAAAAAGACCCTGAACATTTCACCGATAAATTTCTACTCAAAATCTATTAACTTCTTTCCTGAAACTGGAAACATGAATCCGGTAAACCACCAGTAAATAACTTATTCTTTATATTTCCATATATGGTGAAAGAAATAAAAAGAAAAACGTTTAGCTTTAAAGTAATTTCATTACCTTTACACTTAATCATTTTGAAGAACACCGCAAGACTACTTAAAACGGAATACAAAAAATTTTAAAAGTTTTAAACACGCTTTTATTAAATAGCACTAAAATGGGGAAAAAAATTTTTTTAAGCACACCAGGATTTTCTTACAATTAATCATGTTTACAAAAATAAAAGCGTGGACGCCACACATAGAAGTAAATGCTACAAGAAAAGAAATATATATATATATTTTTTTTTTTCTAATACCATTTCCTTCTATGTTTGGTGCCAACGCATTTATTTTGGCAGACATGATTAATTGTAAGAAAATCCTGGTGACTCAAAAATTATTTTTTTTTATTTTTTAGTGCATTTTAATAAAAGCTTGTTTTATTATTTTATTTTTTCTATTTTACAGTTTTTAGTTTTGACAGAATTTGCAACGGAATTATGGTTGTAGCTAACGAAACTGAACGTGTTATCCTGTCGAGCCAAAGAAGGTTTGAAAAATCCGTAGTGTTATTAACTTAATCTACCGAGTCAAAGAAAGTATGAAAATCCGAAATCCTGAGATACTGGGATAGGTCACTGTAAGGCCACTAGAAGTCACTGCTGACATACTGATCATGTAAGGTTGTACTGTCACAGGGACTGAGTAACCATGCAAAATTTCAAGTCCATCAGACGAAAGGAACCGGACCAAACAGATGGACAGTCGCAGAAATCAAGTTAAATAAAAGCTTATAAAAATAGCTGTTATACGTCAGCACTTACTTGCTATTTTCGGTAACCAACTTTATGCGATTAAATTGATGACGTTAGATTCATCCACGAGAAATATCGTAAGTTCCACAAAGACAGACAAAAATTAAACAAATAAATAATGTTAAGAACGCAAAAAGGAGAGTTCTCGTCAAGGGGGACATAAGAACAACCAATTAGTGGTGTCAGAATGATTAATCTTCTTCTCGCAGTTCATTCTTAACGGCCTTTTGTTTAAGCACCGCCTGTCTCTTTAAGCTAAATTAGCTGCAGGCGTCACGAAAGGGAGACGAGGTAAAGATAGGTAGGTTTTCATTCAAATCCTGAAGCTTAAAAATTATGATATCCAGTAACTCACTTCGTCTTATGAATATTTATTTTATTTCTGTATAAACCATATGGATCTTTGTGAGTGAAATTATATACATATACATACATGTATGTGTGTATGCGTATATATATATATATATATATATATATATATATATATATATATATATATATATATATATATATATATATATATATATATATATATTTATATATATATATATATATATATATATATATATATATATATATATATATATATATATATATATATATATATATATATATATATATATATATATATATATATATATATATATATATATATATATATATATATATATATATATATATATATATATATATATATATATATATATATATATATATATATATTGTGTGTTCCAACATAACTCTTAAATAAAATGGGCAATTTCAACCAGATTTGACATGCATGTGGCTTACTGTCACGACAAGAATGCTGTGGGGTTAAAACGTCACTAACACCAATAGGCACCAAAGGGTGTGGTGTTGGGAAGGGCTCCCCTGAAACAGGACTGGTTCTGCCCATAGACTTAGTGACTAAATAAACTCCACGAATTTATTATATCTTATTTTCAGTATATACTGTTGGGGGGGGAAGACATCACTGACACCAAAGGGAGTCAGGGTGGGAAGGGGTGACATGTAAAAATAACCGAAAATGACAGATATCAGTGTCTAATCAATAATTTTGGAGGTTGCTGAGATAAATGGTGACACACTCGATGCCCTTTAATTCCAAGTTCAGGAAGGGGAGGGGTAAGAAGGGGTGAAAAATAAAATGTCGAAAATGGCAGATATTAGTGTCCAATCCATAGTTTTCAAGGTTGCTGAGATGAATAGTCACACTCCCGATGCCCTTTAAGTCCCAGTCCAGCCCCTGGCAGGAATGGGTGGTGAGATGGGGTGAAATATAAAATGTCAAAAATGTTAGGCAATGTAACTGAAGTAACTATCCTAACAGTAAAGAGAGAGAGAGAGAGAGAGAGAGAGAGAGAGAGAGAGAGAGAGAGAGAGAGAGAGAGAGTTTATCGATTGTCATTCAGTTTTCCTGGGCAGTGGTGGGTTGGTCAGCTAGTATATTATATATATATATATATATATATATGTATGTATATATATATATATATATATATATATATATATGATATGTTTTGATTTGATATGATTTTCAGATGTCTTTATTTCTTACAGAACTCTTGTGTTCTGTATATATATATTTATATGTTTTAATGATAATGTATAATATTCATGTTTATACTGTGTTTATAGTTATAGTTTAAATGCTATTTTTGAAATATCAGATCACCACATCCTGTATTGACACAAGCGTTTATATATCTTTGACATATGACAGTTCTTAAATGCTTTATTATATGTTTATCATGTGTGTCTGTTCCATAGTTATTATTTTTATATGCCTATTGTGTTTTCCATAATCTGAGTAGAAAGGATGAGGAATGAGAGAGAGTTTAGGGTTTTGTGTATGAGCTCTTTGTTTGACTTTGATGTTCAATTTCCAGTTGATTTCTGGTGATTTCAGATGTCGGATTTTATTTCTTACTAAGTAAATTGGTTCTCTCTAATCCTTTGGGCCAGCCCTAGGAGGCTGTTAATCAGCTCAGTTTGTAAAATACTTAACTTTTCCCGTGGATCAAAATAACTTTCAATGTACACAAGTTTCCAAAGCAGGATAATGTCAATCATTTCAGATATGTTTGCTTCTAAGCTTTTGACTTTGTAATGTATAATCATTCATGAAATCCATTTATGAAGGGACTAGTTAATTACCCTTTAGGACCCACTGAAATGGGAATTCAAAGATAACAGTTGTCTCTCTCTCTCTCTCTCTCTCTCTCTCTCTCTCTCTCTCTCTCTCTCTCTCTCTCTCTCTCTCTCTCTCTGTGGTTCAATATTGTGTCTAAGGGTATATATAAAGTGTTGGTCATCCTCCTTCCACAAAAACATAAGTTTTGTCAAATTCACCCACGAAGTGTATACATTTTGTAAGAATGATCTAAAGTATTTATACTGTGCAAGCATTGTGAAAATGTTTTACTATTTTCTGTTTAAGATGGTAGGATTCTTATTTGATATATTTTGTACTGTTATTGTGACAGAGAATTATTATGTTGATAAGAGGTGGATAATATCTCTTATAGTGAGTTCTCATGTGTCTTGCTCCTAACTATATTTTACTAAGTGCAAATAATTGTGACTTGGTAGTGTTGTCTTTCAGGAAGTTTTAGAAAGACGTGAGTTTAGCCCTTTTTTTTTTTAAGTGAAAGTAATCTTTTGAAAGACTGAGATAATCAATCATATTTTGTCTTAGTGAAATTGCTGTTGGTATATTACCATTTTTGCACATTTCATTCTTGTGTGTCTGTGTTATCTTATTACTCTAATTTTATAATTACACAGTGTTTTCCAAAGTTTTGTGTTGGTGATTACTTAGCATTTTGTTAGTATACACTTATTATTAAGATTTCAGTGAATACTTAAAGTATGTGGACTGCAATCAGTAACATTTTAGTGAACACTTGTTGGGTTTAGTTAATCAGGTATATATTTAAAACTTGAATGAGAGTTAATGGTTTGAATTTTACTTAATTAAATTGACTTCTTGATAAATTAAAGTTGTGTGAATTAATCTTGGTTAAGAAATACTTAAATTTTACACTGTTGTCAGATAACAGTAAATCTTTTTGACATTGTGAGCTCTGCTTATAACTTTTGAACTTATAAATAAATTTGTCTGTTTAAAGTTTTAAGAGCACAGTTTTTCATTTTGCTAGGACCATCTTTAGTTAGACTGTATCTTAAGCTCACTTTTTTATGACCTTTGTACAGGTGAGTTTTTGTCATTTTCAGATGCTACGCGTGACCCAGCCAAAGAGGCCTGGGGGAGGAGTCTTTCAAGCAAGCACCCACACTTTTTGACCCAGCTTGGTAGTCTGGAGGCATCCTTCACAGAGACCACACACTCATGCGTCTCTCTTAGCCTCGTCCTTTGTTCTTCCCTCTTTTGTTGAACAGCCAAGGAAATTGCCATTTCAACGGACCCAGGGCTTCTGATGCAACTGATCACTGCATTATCTATTCCAGTGGTAAGTCTGAAGATGACAATTACTCCCAGTTCTTTCCTTTTCTCCTCCCGCTATTTCATGTTTCAAGTTTCTCTCTCTCTCTTAAACAGTCACTGACTAAGGAAAATCCTAGTAAAACCAAATCCCATTTATGAAGTCAAATATGTGAAGCACAATTATCGTTGCCTAATGAAATTGCATAAATTATCCTCCATGGTGTTAACGTAATATTCTCGATCTATGATTCATTGCTTGCAGTCAATTAATGATAAGTGAGAGGTCTTTGATATCGAATTGTTATCTGGATAAGTCTCTTCTAGAATTGGGCACGCCTTGGAACCTGGCCAGAATCTTGTTTGGAGAAGGATTAGCATTCCACTGTCCTCAATTTCCATGCTTGAACTTGCTTATAGACGCATCACGAGAGGCCCCTAGCCGTTGTGTCATCCACTAATTTATGTTGAGATATCTTGAGTCCAAAGTGGGATGAAGTTGGACCTGTTATTAGCTCCCGAAGATCCCAGTTCACTTTTTATTCTTTTTTTCGTTGAACTAGTTGTTTGAGTAATGTTGTTGATTTAATTCATTTGTTCAGAACAAATCGATATACTCAGCAACCTAGTTTCAGCTGGCAACCAATCTAATTATGTTAATTATCTGTCTCTTTTGGCAACTTTCAGCCTTAATTGATAGGATTACATGGGTCTTGGGTAAAACAAGGCTATATAAATCACAGTACTTAATAATTAAAGTCATCACCCACATAACCGAATGACCCACATAACAATATATATATAATTATATATATATATATATATATATATATATATATATATATATATATATATATATATATATATATATATATATATTTTATAAATATTACTATATATATATTTTGTTACTGCTGTTCGCCCTCGATGTATTTATGTGTAGGAATATTAGTCAGACTGACCTCGACAGAGAACATGTTTGTCCTGCAGGTAGGCCAGGCAATTCAAAATAATGATCACAGCAGAGGCTGGGTAGTTAAAAAAAAACAAAATATGCCTATGGCATTAGGGACCTAAACCTCAGAGAGGGTTTTCATTCAATAATCTCTAGTAATGGTGGCCTTAAGCTATCTTTCCCTTTACCCTACGCATTCAGCGATGTCTTTGTCAAGGTCGGAGTGCCTGGGGCGTCGTGTAAAGATGTAGCCTCACCTTGCGGGAACGCGAGCGAGGTCAGAGAGAGAGACAGGCCATGAACAAGGGAGTATGCCGCGTAGCATGCCGGAACGGTGTCGTTTGTCCCTTTACGCCACTTTTGCTCCTACGTCTATATTAATTAGTGAATTGGGAAGACTGCTAGTATCAAGACTTCTGAGTGTCCGTTGCATGCGCAAACGACTCGACGTTCAAGGTAAGTCTGATTCTTGTTCAAGCTTCGTCGATTGACTAATAACTTTTCTGTTTTTTCCGTTTCCTTTATTTCATCCTCCAGCCACCACTTACGGGATATGCTATTACGAAGTCTAGATTAAGCCAAATTATTATACTGTTTAGCGTTAGCCAAATTATCCCAGGAAGTCTCAGGGATTTAGGCAAGCAAGTCATTTTTAATACTCTGGTATTCGTTATGCCTAGCGCTCATTGTTTGGGGAGAACTGTTGCGTCTTTGTATTTAATACCATCTTAACAAGTAGAGATTTTTCTGCATCCGCAGTTGGTGACGTTTATCATAAAGTCTTTATTCCTTGAATATTCTTTGTTAAGGTTAATTACCCTTAACTGGCGACCTTTGATTAATTAACGTCTGTCTTTGAGATTAACTCATGGCTTCAAGTGACAGGTTACGTGTATTCTTGGCATGCAGGGCCGTGAAACTTTACGTAAATTGAACAATAACTGATCAGCCAAGACACCCACGTAACAATATATATAATATATATATATATATATATATATATATATATATATATATATATATATATATATATATATTATATATATATATATATATATATATATATATATATATATATATATATATATATATATATATATATATATATATATATATATAGAGAGAGAGAGAGAGAGAGAGAGAGAGAGAG
>NC_089781.1:14107880-14110380 GCF_040412425.1 Macrobrachium rosenbergii
ACTGAGGAAACATCTCAAGAACGTTATGTATGCCGTTCCTGCTGTAGAAAGTAATGACTTACAATAATTGGGACACTTTTCAGTGTCAGACGACAACAGAAATCAGTGTGATGTGAAGAAAAAGAAATGGAAATGAAGAAGAAAGTTATACTAACCTGGCAGAAGGAAACGCTTCAAGAATGTCATTTATAAACGTTGCCTTGTTATAACTAAAAGAGGAAAGTGGCTGCATTACCTGACTGCAAATTTTTTACTGATTGCGGTAAAGGAATAGGGGGGCGGTGTCTACGTGCTGTTGATGAGTCTTGAGTATAAAATTGTGGTGGCAATTATTGTCTCACTTTTTCTGGCGCTCCCCATCTCACCAGGGGAAAATCAACCCCCCCTCCCCCTCCCAGGTTCTGGAGATGCCCTGTTGTTGCATAAAAGATATGCATCCCCCTCTTTTATTTGACTGTAATGTATGTGTAAAATAAAATAAAATAAAATAAAATACAAATAAATAAACCATGAGTGACCTTACACAGTTAGGCGTTTTCATATCTTTTTACTGCAGTAAGAGAATTTGCATTCCCTTTGGGTACGCAGAGTCCATAACGACTTTATGGATCGCCATTATCCGTGGCATTGGCCTGAAATGACGGTTTATGACAGCACTTCCTCCACCTAAGCGATCTACTACTCTCGATTTTGCGTTTGTTGAAGGAGGTACTGGCCACTTTTTGTTATTTGTCACGATACCCATATGTAAATTCCTTTATTCCACCCTGCTTTATCCATTCATCCATTTATTCATATGAATTTTAATACAGTAAACATTTTAAAATTCATTCACTCCGCTTTAAATTTATCCATTCGTAAAGTTTCAATCTAATGCTTTCATTTACTCCTACCGGGTAAATGAGAGCTTGATTGCTAACGAAAATAAAATGATTAAAGATCGTATGCAGGTGCATATCATCTATTCTTTCCCATAAAATGTCAGTCGAATGCTGCTTCAAATGACAAGAGTAATAAAATTAATAATTATTCAGTGTAACCATAAACTTATGAATATGAATAGCACGAATGTTCCAAATGTTCCATTTGCTACAAAATCCGGGGATAATGTTGGGAAATATGAAGAAATTTAAATCTTGACCATATTACTTATGATAATGTGCATGGGACACTGTATTCAAAATAAAATCCAGATATTTCGTACAAACAAAACTAATATGAATGGCTATTTCTCTCTCTGTCTCTGTCTCTCTCTCTCTCTCTCTCTCTCTCTCTCTCTCTCTCTCTCTCTCTCTCTCTCTCTCTCTCTCTCTATATATATATATATATATATATATATATATATATATATATATATATATATATATATATATATATATATATAGCTAGATAACCTCTTACTCCCTTCCATTAGACGTCAGTTAAAAATGGAAATTACACCATTATGATTTCCTGCTACCTCTGAAAACATTTCCGACTTCCAAGACATAATTCGATTGGACTAAGGAACGCATTTAGGTGACCTAAGGTAATGGCAATGCAAATAATTGCGGGGGCACAGTCAACAAACCGAACGGTCTTGGTATCTGAATCCCACACAACAATAACTGCCATGTAAGCCATATATGCGATGCAATGTAAATACCTTTTAGATGAAGTGACGTTATCTCATTGCAATAATGTCAATATTAATCTGCTCATATTGTTGCAATTCCCTTCCTCTTATGCAATAACAGGCATTCAGATCACGCTTCAGCCTCCATTGATTAGTAAGGAGTTTTATAAAAATATTCTCATTCGATTCCCAGAATCATATACAACAAAGTTAATAGGGAACTAGAGCGGAGTGGTATGAATTGTATTCCGTTTTCTTAAGGAAGTCTTTTCGCTTTTAACAAAATTTAAAAAAAATATGATAGAAAACATTTATAATCTAATTGTCATTGCATGATTCTTTTAATATTCAAGATTTTTCAAAGCATATTACTTTATAGAAAAGAAAGAAACGTAAAACAAAATTACATATTCAGCAATTTCTGAAATTATAAATTTCCTTTTGCCACAAGGAAGGCAAAATTCGAAATATGTGTAAACTAAATTTGAATATCATTTTCATTTTGCATTTCTCTTAAACGTAACTTTATGAACTATGTACCTGAGAATTACCTGAGTAATGTGTATAGCAACATGGTCGGATGTAAGAACGAGGTTGAGCAACATTAAAGACTTGCGGACAACAGGAAGGCTGATGCTTTCTGCAGCTTGATATTTTAGAGACAATATTACATACATACCTGTAAACATACACAAACACACACACACACACACACATATATATATATATATAGTCAGTATTTTCTATATGTAAATATATTTAACAATGGGCCTAGTGACACACTGACCACGTGTCATAGGCATTGGGACTTGTCCCCCACTGGCTGTCGGCCTAAGAAACAGGAGATCAGCGCCTGCCCTATGAGCCTACAGAGGCCTAGGAGGA
>NC_089781.1:14115380-14117880 GCF_040412425.1 Macrobrachium rosenbergii
CAGAGTTTCTTGACGTTTACAAAGTTCTTAGAATCACTGATGCATTCAAAAAAATAAAAGTACGGAAAATTAAAATTGAGCGATATGAGCACGTTCCATTAAATTTCTTATTGTTTCACCATGACCTAGGCAATAAATTACGTAACTAGTTATTCAATTCCTTTAACAACAGAAGAACAAAAACTCACACAGAAAAGACAAAAACTGTTTTCTCTACTCGTTTAAAGGCTTGGTTCGTGGAATCAGGGATCTTTTGATATTCTCAGTAACGAAAGAAAGGATATAAAATATTCTCATAATCACATCTTAAGGAATCCTTCTGCTTTGCTCTCTCTCTCTCTCTCTCTCTCTCTCTCTCTCTCTCTCTCTCTCTCTCTCTCTCTCTCTCTCTCTCTCTCTATATATATATATATATATATATATATATATATATATATATATATATATATATATATATATATATATATATATATATATATATATATATACTTCTCGTTTCTATTGTTTTGACCGTTACGCAACCCGCCCCAACCCTTTCTCTCGCTTTTTGTATTCTGCCATCATCTCTCTCTTTTCTTACTTTTGTTTTTATAAACAGCATTTTCTTTCTATTCTCTATCCTTGTCAAAACTCAGTTATTTCACTACTATACCAATTCATTTCAGCCTCAAGCAACTTCCTTCACAACTTAGTATACTTTTTCTCCGACAAGATTACCATTAAACATTAAATCTCTCTCTCTCTCTCTCTCTCTCTCTCTCTCTCTCTCTCTCTCTCTCTCTCTCTCTCTCTCTCTCTAGGAGAGGGGGCGAAAAGGGATATACGTGAAATTCAAACTTTCCGAATTTGGGTTCTCGTCTGGCACAAGAGTAATGAATGGATCTGCCGGGACAATAAATTCGGCTTCCATCATCTGTAGGCAATCAAATTGGTCCCCTGGCGCCAGTTTTCGTCATTTTATCGCTGATAACATTGCCTTCAATTATCATGCTGCGCTGGGAATAAAGGCATTAAACACGAAGGATAATGATCAGTTTCGTATATGTAATGAAGATTATACCGTTTTATTTTACTCATAAAGTTTTAGAAAGTCTTTACCAAAAATTTTGTTTCCCCCAACAAAAAATAGTTAGGACAATAGGTTGGCAATTAATAAATATTTATACGTTAATGTACTTAGATTTGCATGACACTAACCAGATTTTTTTATTATGTTGTATACTGCTGAAATTTTTGCCAATGTTGGAAAGTGCAGGTAGGAATATTTGCAGTTTTGAAAGTAATAATCGAAATATCTTCATAATTTTGTCAATCGAAATATCTTCATAATTTAAAAAGTTTTTATAATAAAGAATTATATTTTTTTGTCTTTTAGTAGCATTTCTTACATTACCCACAAAATAAGCCGTTATTCATATCCATGTAATTTGGTTAATGAGGTGTAATTATGAATTTTGGGAAATCAGAAATTGGACAACAAGAGAAGTATATTTAGGATGTTAAAGTTTTAATTAACAAAGTTTTTAATACTCATCGGGGTTATTTCCTGATTTTCGAAAAGAAATTTTATTGTTTTTTAAGCCATCCACTGTGCAGATGGGCATTTAAATTTTCCAAAAGAAAACCTAGAAAGGAAAGATGAAAATACCAACTGTACCTTTACATTTCCAAGTCTGTTTACATCCAATTAAAATCAAAGTAACAAAGTTTATTGTACAATACCTTTATTTTCCCTCTTGATTAAAACTCTTAGCTTCTGAAACCCGACTAGGTATGATTTGGGGAAAAGTCAGTCGCAAATATTACTGGATTCAAATATTTACTTGCTGAAACGTAATACAAACATTATTGATACTCTTTGGGTGTAGCTTTAAAAGTTTCATATCTATTCTTGCAAACAGAAGCCTGCACAGGTCATGCATTCATAATTTGCTTGAGATTATTATTATTATTTTTTCAGTAAATACTGTTTGTTTTGTGTCTCATAATGCTGGAATTATTAGGTAAATAAAGGCGATTAAAGTAGAAGTATATAACACTTTACATTCACTTATTGGCTCATCATTGTTTGTGTCAGCCCTTATGATTTATTTTATAATGTTCCTACTAAAATATTCATCTCCAAACCAAACATCAAAGAAAACAGAATCTTTTAGATGGATCATTTCACCTTTTCCTTACAGAGTTGCAAATTCATAGATTTCAGTAGACATACAGTACACGTCTCGGCTGTAATATTCGAATCCAGAGGTCCACACAGGATCGTTTATTCCTTTAAAATCTTACCGAGCTTACTGGTCGTCCCCAGCAAGTTCTGGTGCTGGCATAAGCCCGACTTTAACTAACAACTCCAATCGTACAATGGGCAGACCTATCACAAAACTATGCTATCACTATTCACTAAGATAATAATAATTAACGACGTTTGGGAGCTGGAAAAAGTGATTAAAAGTGGATTACTTAGACCAAACGCTCCTGATAATTTTCTGTATCCCCGTTG
>NC_089781.1:14122880-14160380 GCF_040412425.1 Macrobrachium rosenbergii
TTTTTTTTAATCAGGTGAAAGACCTCAGTTTGAATTGGTCAATATACTCGTAGTGATTTATTATTCACATTCATTGTAAATATATTTCAAATATATTTCATATCTACCTAAACTATCGTATGGCTAGCATCACATATACATCATACCAACCTGTAGCACACTGTAACATAGCACCATGACTGATTATGAAAGGTATCATATACTTCAACTTTATCTGCTTTAAATGTGAAACAAGAATATTCAAAACGTTGTTTCACTTATAAAAAATACGCGCAATCAGGATTTGAAAACTTCTGTCAGTACAATTAGCCTAATTACCCAAGTAATCTGCGTCACTTTCGTTTGCTCCCAGGATTACTAGAAAGTAATTATCATAGTTATCCAGATAATCCATTTCATTTATGTTTTCCTTTATGTACAGTGGGAAACTGCCATCAGTAACATTTACATTGGACGAAGGAATTATACATCCTGAACCCAATTCCAGATATAGATCTGCATATTTATTTATGTTCATTAAAACAGTAAATCCTTGGTAATTACCTTGTATAAATACGTTCATTAACTTTTACATAACCAGACTGATAGACTGAAATACAGACAAACTAATCAAAAGGCAAACATCACTCTATTTCATGTGAACTCGGATAATGGTAGTGAATTTGTTCTTTTGTTGACTATCCGTTTCATCTGCTACATATGACTCTGCTTTATTACTCTGCATTATTACTTTTATCTCTTTTCTAGTAGGATATAGAAGTAAGACTGCGATGTATGCTCTTCTTTATTGTATGCTCCTGTCAACTATTAACTCATTCTAAATGAAATATGATCATGAATAAGCTGAAGCCTCATTATTCATTGAATAATTTTCAACTAAGAAGGCATTTCTTACTGCAGTTCAGTTGGATTGCAAAACCATTATCTCTTTCAATGGCACGCAAACGTAAAATACGACACACCAAAACACAAACCTCATGATATCAGAAGCAAGATCCAACAATGAACAAATGAGTTATCCTGCTCTATTACCTATAGTCTCCAATTTTGCGTATTGTTGCCTTACTACAATTTAGAATAATAACGCGTTATAATGGATAACGACTGCTACTGCGCTTCGATTAACATACAATTCCAGACATTTTGAGGAAAAACATTTTATCAGACCTGAATTCTCCTTGCCAGTAAGTGTTAAATTTTAATGCTAGATGTTACTACAGAATGGGAAGATGTTTTGACCAAATTTCGGCATTGTTTGTTTTTCAAAAATTATTCATGTAATCATATTCATGAGTTAAATTGCAAAGTTTCTTTGTATATTATTATTATTATTATTATTATTATTATTATTATTATTATTATTATTATTATTATTATTATTATTAAATACAAACCTCATAACTGCGATTTTCAGAAAAAAGGTTTGTATTTATTACCTATTTCAGGCAAGATTGCTTATCTATAATGCAATATCATTATTACCATTATCATCAACCTAGGTGCAAAAGACGAAAGATGAAAGCTCTGGGACCACAATAGGGGAAGCAGAATAAGAAATATAAAAAGTAAAGAATAATCTACATGAGTTAAAACAGGAAAGATATGAATATTAGATAATTATTAACTGAAAATAGATATTGTCTACATTTTTCATGAGGAAATGGAAAAAACCCTGGTGGTTAAAAGTAAATAATGGGTGCTAAGATCAAAAGTCGCCTGTTGCGAAAAAGTAATGTTACTAATATGTATTCAATTTATTTGTAAACTATTTCATGTACAGATATATATATATATATATATATATATATATATATATATATATATATATATATATATATATATATATATATATATATATTATATATATAATATATGTATATATATATATATATATATATATATATATATATACACACACACACACACACATATATATATATATATATATATATATATATATATATATATATATATATATATATATATATATATACAATTGTAAAGACTGCAGGCACTAATGCTGCGTTTTTCACAGCGAGATACACTTGCATGAATAACGTTGGATTTTTGCTAACATCCACTATATATTATATACCTATGATTAATGTCTAGCTCGGGACTAATGATACTTTTCACATTGGATTTAAAAAAGCAGCTCTATAACATTTCCATTCGTTGCCTGTAATTACCATCCATCATCCTGACATGATCTTCATTTACCAGCTTTCTTTTTGATGAGTTTTGGTCAAATGTTTATGGCTCTTTTCGCCCACGGCTCAGACTTTCATCATTAAAAATGATTAACTTTTGCATCATAACAACGAGATGAAATTCAGTTTTTGGAAGTGTCTCGTACTTCGTAAAAGCAATCCTCCTTTTCGTTTCTGTTCCTGGAGTCCCAAGAGTCACTTCGATATTAACGACGCTGAGCAAAAAAATACCAAATCTCTCTCACTCTCTGTGTGTTTAGTTTTGTTTTTATATAATAATCGGTTTATCAAGCAGCATTTCCTATAAGCTGCTGTGATTCCAATCCTGGCTTCTCGTAGCATCTGGAAATTTCCACATTGTATTTTTCAAGGAATAAAATCGATTGAATTTCTTAATTCAGAAATCTTAATTCTATCATCAATATAAAGTTGCTGAACTTACAGGATACCATTAAGTAAACCCGCGGACAGCTGGATATATCCCATTTGTTTCTCTGACTCACTGAAAATAATATCTCTATTTCAGAGTAGGCTATGCGCCAATAATAATAAAAAAAAAGTATAATACAGGCAAACACGTCTAAAGGGAGGAAAACAACTTAATGAGCATATGAGTTCCACTGAATTGCAAGAATTGCAACAGAATAATGGGAAAATGATTTAGAGGAGATTATTAAGACGACGCCATTGCGTTAATTATGTAAGGTAATAAACGAGGAAAATAATTGTTCGTCCTGTAATTAAACGGTTTATGCCAATCATTCTTTGGAGATTGGCGAAAATATATCCAGAGAGACCGAAACCGGTTTGAACTTTACCTGATTTTGTGCGATTGATGTTAACCTGCATGAATGCGGATGTAAGGGAACAGTGCTTGCAAAGGTTACACGGCTATTATATATATATATATATATATATATATATATATATATATATATATATATATATATATATATATATAATTATCCAAAGGGGACCACTATAACATGAAATGAAATTAATATGAATATGCATTTCTCATTAATTAGAGCTTCCGCTTTAAGCCTCTTAACATCAGTCAACAATGTGAGGCACGAGGTAACCGAGAAAGTACATTGTTCAATTTGCTGGCAATTAGAATGAACAAGTTCTTCAATACCATACTTCTACAGGAGTGCAATTAATGATAAAAAAAAAGCCATTATGACAAGTAAAAATATTCATAAAACATTCGTAAGTCCATCGAAACATAAGTAACACGAGGAACCAGAAATAAAAATGAGGTATGCAGTTTGTTTTATTCTATCAAGGATTAATCAGGATCCAGTTGCAAAAAAGACAAGCACTTGAGAGGACTGGATTCTCGTAATTGCTTGGGAAAGATATGCAGGTAATTTTTTTTTTTTTGCTTAATTGCAATTCTTACAAACCTTTCTTAATGAGCTGCTTGAGGTTCTGAATGTGTGTATATATGTATGTGTATATATATATATATATATATATATATATATATATATATATATATATATATATATATATATATATATATATATATATATATATATATACACATACACACACACACATATATCTATATATATATATATATATATATATATATATATATATATATATATATATATATATATATATATATATATATATATAAAGCCTTTTTCCTCTATGCACGTGAGTATATTCTGATTTGTGTGAGATATGCGCAAATAGCCCTGCACATTCGCACCCGCTTTGAGTTGCACAAGAATCTGGTGGTGGTACGGCTCAGGGAGTCAAAAATATGCAAACACGGGAACCAGAGTCAACACATTCCAGGGAACGAAAATCAACAAAAATACTGCAACGGACATACAACTTGCAACATGCAAATGCTTGAAATTTGAGTCTAGTTAACTCCTGCAGCAGAAAATCTACTTTTCAACAAAATAGCTGGATGTTACTTGCTACGAATAATCCATGGTCCCTCAGAATATAATATCTAAACTGGAGTCGCTACTTAGGGCGAATTTTTCATGACGTCTTTTCAAGAAGCTGGACGTCATAGCGCATTTACGTTGAAAAGTACTTTTCCAGGAATTAACTCATCTATAAATAAGCAACGGAAATATTCATGCTAATTATGTATTCTACATTTAGTATTTCACATATAGTATCTTATTTGTGAACAATGGAACAATATAATTTAGAAATACTTTGGTGATATCAAATAGAACAATAATAAAGTATAAGAAAAAGGGACTTCAATTCCAGCATTTTAAGTCATAGCAATTTCTCTTTGCTGGACTCGACTAATACGGTTGTTTGCATTTCATTAGCTTGAAGGGTTTAGTAAATCAAAGACAGAAAAGGACGGAAAAAAAGGAGAATTTCACAAAATGCAGAAAAGTTGCAGAGGAGTAGAAAGCATATTTTAAAAGTAGGGTAATAATTATATCATCGAAAACTTAAATGACATGAATGTTCAAGGATAACGTTCCAGTTTGAAATTCATTATCATAAATAGATTATGTAGGAGTTTTTAACATGCACATTTCTTGTTCAGGAAAATATATAATACTGTAATACTAGATATGGAAACCTTTATAACAGTGATTAATATCCTTAGACAATTTATCTGTCTAAACCTAATGTTCAACAATAGATATCTTATTTACGTTACATTAGAAAAATATGTTCTTAATTCCTATGTAAGACTGGATGTCACGTGAAGATATATATATATATATATATATATATATATATATATATATATATATATATATATATATATATATATATATATATATATATATATATATATTGTGGGTGTGTGTATTTGCCCAAGTTAGTATAGGTGAGAGCTCAATTTCAGGAAATATGGAATTAAACAACTTGAATGACAATTTTAATACATCTGGTAGTGCTGTTACATTGCAAACTGAGACGTCAAGGAAACAAGTGAATATAAAGAAGAAAATTCTAAAAGTAGAAAAGACTTTCTGCAGGTAGCCGCAAGTCAGGGGGTGCTCAACATCCTCTGCAAACGAAGCTTGAATAATTTAGCTTTTAGTATTTCAACCCTGAATGTTGTAGACACAAGCAGCTCCTTTTATGCTTTCAAATAAATGCAAATTTGCTTCCTGGAAGTCATCACAGGGAATCTCTGAGCTGAAATTCTATTATGTCAATGAAAGAGGAGACCTGCTACTTGACGTTTCGTATACATAGGCTCCCATGGTATTTATTTACTTATTTTTAGCATTTGATTGCAGTAATTAGTTCAGCTATTAAATTATTTCCAATTACAGTACCAGCTTTCTTCTCTATATCTCTATCTACACGTTGCATACTCACAATTTCTCAAAATGTTACGTTTACACATAACGCGCACATACATACATACTTACACACACACACATACACACAATACTCTCGCGAAATCTGCTGGAACACTTCGATTATTTCCGGTGGCCGGGCAGAGGTTCCAGTTTGTTTTTTTGTTTTTTTATGCCCCAAAGGGCGCCCAGGGGAATGTGTGGGAGCTGCTTTACGCTATGCTTGGCACCGGAAACCGAAATCTTGAAATACTTTTCTCTGTAAGGTCAAAACTTCAGTAACTGAAGGTTATTTCCTTCTCTTTGATAAAACCTTCGTACCTTTACCTTTATTTTGAATTCAATATATCACCTCTTCCATCGTGCACTCCTAGGATGAAGCTGTTTAGCATATATATATATATATATATATATATATATATATATATATATATATATATATATATATATATATATATATATATATATATATATATATATATATATATATATTTTTTTTTTTTTTTTTTTTTTTTTTCCATCGAAGAAGGTTATCCATATAGGTGATAATTATGATAATTATGCGGTTTATTACCCTGAAGGTGTCTCAATAACTTCTGGAAATTAAAATCTATTCATCTTTGTAATGGTGATTTTCGTTGAATAGAAACATTCCTGTTTTTTCATCAATATAAAATAATTTCAATGAGACAAGTTAACCCAGAAAGTCTTCAAAGGCTCCTCAGTGAATTCAGTGTGTCCGAATGGAATCCTTTGCATATTATCCCCTATTTGAATTCCGTGCTTACCAACGCAATACTACCGTATATTTAAAAGTGCAAGAAACAAAGTCTGAATTTCATTTGGAATAACCTCAGCATTAACCTAATTGTGCTGCTGTACAACCTATGATACCATTGGCTGCACGAAAAGGCCAGAGGCAGGAAGTCCATGTCCTCATTTATGTGCAAATTAGGGTACGGAGTTTGCTTATGTTTTTGAGTTTGCTAGTTTCAAATTACAAAGGTAATAGCATAGCTTTATCCACCTGAGGCCTCCCTAGTATTCATGGGGTTCATTAAAAATATATACCAGGACTTCCCTTTGCATAACAAAAGCAAAACATTCAAGGCCATTGTACTGGCTAGATTCTGGTCATTATATTCGCATTACAGTTCTACTAAAAATTTCCACAGCAATGTAATTAGGTAAACAAAAAAAGAGGAACCTGCTGTTTAGTTGTGAACATTTTCTGATTAAATGATTTAGCTATGTAGTGATTTGAAAGCAATATCTTTAGATCTCAAAATTAATTTTATTGTTAGAAACGCTGAATATATTTGTTTGTACACGCGCCAATTAAAAATACATTTTTGACATCCATAGAAAAGCAGACAATCCATAAATAATAGAAAAGTTGCCATTGTTAGTATTCATAAATTTTGGATGTAGAGTGTGGCAGCCTTTTAATGTTATTTTATTCCTAATTTCATTGGTAACGTTACTCTGTGTCATTATGATTACTTATATCTCGGAGTAAAACTTGTTCCTCCTTATGGATATTCGCTTAAAATATATTGCCATTGTCATTTATTACCTTGTTCAGCATGACCCAGTCTGGGCCAAAAGATATATGATCGGTGCTTATGTACACAAGAGAAAGAAGATAACGAGTGAAGAACAACAGTAACGTAATACCCTAAACGGAATGGAAATCTACTTCAAAGGTGGAATACCTCAGGCCAAACTGGATGCCATTGTTCAGATAATCGTAGTTGAGTTTCAGATTCATTTTAATTCCACTGTAATTAACTTCAACAAGAATTTACAAGAGTGGAGCGCAGCTATCGGCAATGAGCTGTTAAATCGTGAATGTACTGACTTTACCTACGAAGAGGTGTGACCAGAACGTTTTGGATACCAAGAATATCTCTAATCCACTTAATCATATTTTTCTGTATTTATAATTCATCATTTACTTTTGAATTATAAACGAGAGAGGACTCATATTTAGAATCGTAATCCAATAATGTTAACCTTGCTCAGTGCAAGGTCAATATCAATCAATCAATATCAAATTTATGCATGACGGTTAAAGGTCGAAACGAATATAAACTTGACTGTAGTCTTGGAACCATCCGAGATATAAATTCATATATATATATATATATATATATATATATATATATATATATATATATATATATATATATATATATATATATATATATATATATAATATATATATATATATATATATATATATATATATTATATATATATTATATATATATATATATATATATATATATATATATATATATATATATATATATATATATATGTAATTCTAATAGCCACAATGCCCTCTTAACTTCGCTAATTCTTCGCACTTTTTGGATATGCTTGTAACTACGTAGCCGATAGATCCAAAGGGAAGAAATTGAAGAGCCTGTGACGGCCGGCCGCGGGAAGCGAACCCGTGTTACCTTAATCACAAGGAGGTCACGTTGCCCATCTGACCACGAGAAGGATAAAAGTCTATCACCTCTCGTACATATATATACCTGTCGTTTTCAGATATATTTATTAGAGCTGGAATAGACCCATCCTCACCATCGTAGCCAAGTGGGCAATAGTTTTTATTGCTTTTTAGGCTGAAATATATATGCAGAATCTACTGGTCACTTTTACCAGACACATATGTAATTCTAATAGCCACAATGCCCTCTTAACTTCGCTAATTCTTCGCACTTTTTTGGATATGCTTGTAACTACGAAGCCGATAGATCCAAAGGGAAGAAATTGAAGAGCCTGTGACGGCCGGCCGCGGGAAGCGAACCCGAGTTACCTTAATCACAAGGAGGTCACGTTGCCCATCTGACCACGAGAAGGATAAAAGTCTATCACCTCTCGTACATATATATACCTGTCGTTTTCAGATATATTTATTAGAGCTGGAATAGACCCATCCTCACCATCGTAGCCAAGTGGGCAATCGTTTTTATTGCTTTTTAGGCTGAAATATATATGCAGAATCTACTGGTCACTTTTACCAGACACATATGTAATTAATAGCCACAATGCCCTCTTAACTTCGCTAATTCTTCGCACTTTTTTGGATATGCTTGTAACTACGAAGCCGATAGATCCAAAGGGAAGAAATTGAAGAGCCTGTGACGGCCAGCCGCGGGAAGCGAACCCGAGTTACCTTAAGCACAAGGAGGTCACGTTGCCCATCTGACCACGAGAAGGATAAAAGTCTATCACCTCTCGTACATATATATACCTGTCGTTTTCAGATATATTTATTAGAGCTGGAATAGACCCATCCTCACCATCGTAGCCAAGTGGGTAATCGTTTTTATTGCTTTTTAGGCTGAAATATAAATGCAGAATCTACTGGTCACTTTTACCAGACACATATGTAATTCTAATAGCCACAATGCCCTCCGTGCGATTAAGGTAACCTGGGTTCGCTTCCCGCGGCCGGCCGTCACAGGCTCTTCAATTTCTTCCCTTTGGATCTATCGGCTTCGTAGTTACAAGCATATCCAAAAAGTGAAGAATAGCGAAGTTAAGAGGGCATTGTGGCTATTAGAATTACATATGTGTCTGGTAAAAAGTGACCAGTAGATTCTGCATATATATTTCAGCCTAAAAGCAATAAAAACGATTGCCCACTTGCCTACAATGGTGAGGATGGGTCTATTCCAGCTCTAATAAATATATCTGAAAACGACAGGTATATATATGTACGAGAGGTGATAGACTTTTAACCTTCTCGTGGTCAGATGGGCAACGTGACCTCCTTGTGATTAAGGTAACTCTGGTTCGCTTCCCGCGGCTGGCCGTCACAGGTTCTTTCAATTTCTTCCCTTTGGATCTATCGGCTTCGTAGTTACAAGCATATCCAAAAAGTGCGAAGAATTAGCGAAGTTAAGAGGGCATTGTGGCTATTAGAATTACATATGTGTCTGGTAAAAGTGACCAGTAGATTCTGCATATATATTTCAGCCTAAAAGCAATAAAAACGATTGCCCACTTGGCTACGATGGTGAGGATGGGTCTATTCCAGCTCTAATAAATATAGCTGAAAACGACAGGTATATATGTACGAGAGGTGATAGACTTTTATCCTTCTCGTGGTCAGATGGGCAACGTGACCTCCTTGTGATTAAGGTAACTCGGGTTCGCTTCCCGCGGCCGGCCGTCACAGGCTCTTCAATTTCTTCCATTTGGATCTATCGGCTTCGTAGTTACAAGCATGTCCAAAAAAGTGCGAAGAATTAGCGAAGTTAAGAGGGCATTGTGGCTATTAGAATTACATATGTGTCTGGTAAAAGTGACCAGTAGATTCTGCATATATATTTCGGCCTAAAAGCAATAAAAACGATTGCCCACTTGGCTACGATGGTGAGGATGGGTCTATTCCAGCTCTAATAAATATATCTGAAAACGACAGGTATATATATGTACGAGAGGTGATAGACTTTTATCCTTCTCGTGGTCAGATGGGCAACGTGACCTCCTTGTGATTAAGGTAACTCGGGTTCACTTCCCGCGGCCGGCCGTCACAGGCTCTTCAATTTCTTCCCTTTGGATCTATCGGCTTCGTAGTTACAAGCATATCCAAAAAAGTGCGAAGAATTAGCGAAGTTAAGAGGGCATTGTGGCTATTAGAATTACATATGTGTCTGGTAAAAGTGACCAGTAGATTCTACATATATATATATATATATATATATATATATATATATATATATATATATATATATATATATATATATATATATATATAGTAGAGAAGAAGAGAGAACAATTACTTTTTGATTGATAAGACAGTCACCACCCGGAATTTCTGATCTCCGTTTGTTTGATTTATATCAGTATTTCCCATTTATTTGAACCTATTTTTATAACATTTTGTAAAAATGGATATCTGTAAGTGTGTGAATGAGTATGCTACTCAGGAGATGAATTGCAGGAAATAAGAGCATTAACATACTTCAGGTAAGCTATATTTCTAAAAATCCTAAGAATAAAAAAAAAGTTTTTCTGCACCGTTAACTTTGTACTGCTGCCAAATATCGGTCTTTATGTTCCTGGGAAATTTACTTGTCAGGTCAAAACCCACTTCCTCTTTCCAAGTGAATTTATCACTTCTATGACTATAACTTGTGAAGGACAAAATGACTACTATTGCTACTAGTGCTAAGACTTGGCAATATATAACGGTGTTGGTAACAGATTGCGATAATGTTGATCATAATAGCTGACTTGACAGCAGACATATACTGGTTTCATATACCGATTTTATCTGAAAAGGCACCATGGCTGTTTTATGTGATTATTAGAGTTTGACTGTTAAAAAGGACATTCTAAACATGAAATACTAGCTATGACTTCACATTGCATTCATTTTCATGTTCGTGAAAATCAGTGTGCACCGCATCCTTTATTCCGGAACATATATAAGTGAATGGAACGTCAATATTTTACTCTTTACAAACAATAAAACCAGACATAGCTCTAACTGACCGTAGACTGTTCCATAAATTTCCAATTAAATGTATTTCCCTCTCGATATATATCGGGCAAAATATTTCATGAGAAAAATGTATCGTAGAGAAAAAATATACATGTTCAAGCATACGTAACCCCCCTCCCCTTCTCTCTCTCTCTCTCTCTCTCTCTCTCTCTCTCTCTCTCTCTCTCTCTCTCTCTCTATATATATATATCTATCTCTCTCTATATATATATATATATATATATATATATATATATATATATATATATATATATATATATATATATATATATATATATATATATATATATTATACATATATGTGTGTATATATAATATATATACAGTATATATATATATATATATATATATATATATATATATATATATATATATATATATATATATATATATATATATATATTCATATATTTTTACCTGATACACTGCCTTGTAATATTTATTAACTATAAAGCCCACTAAATTTCTCGAAACCTTGACATTTTGGAAACGCTTGTCACCACGAAGCGTAAAACCAAATTAAGAAGAAATGAAATTACTCAGATACTCCGGGAACCAAGATCGAGTCTCGGACGGGCATCTGAATAACTTCATTTCTTTCTCAATTTGGTTCTAGTCTTCGTCGGGGTAAGTGTTTCCAAAATGTGAAGAAATCGAGAAGGTAAGAGGACATAGCAGTATACACACACACACACACACACACACACACACACACACACACACACACACACACACACATATATATATATATATATATATATATATATATATATATATATATATATATATATATACTGTATATATATATATATATAAATACAATATATATATATATATATACATATATATATATATATCTATATCTATATATATATATATATATATATATATATATATATATATATATATATATACATATATACATACATACTGTATGTGTGTGTGTGCGTGTGTGAGTAATTTTATCCATGAATAAAGTACCAACCATAAATCAAATTTAAGGGCCACTCATGCATATACAGTACACAAGCATAATCATCCCGAATGATTAGACTTATTTTACGTGGCTAAGAATCAATTGGTTACTTAGCAACGGGACCTACAGCTTACTGTGGAATCCGAACCACATTATAGCTAGAAATGAATTTCTATCACCAGAAATAAATTCCTCTAACTCTTCATCAGCCGGCCGGGGAATTGAACAATATCCACCTAAAAGGGAATTTTATATGATAACAGTTCTTACATTCACCGGAATTAGAACCCTTGAGTTTCTGGGTAGAATGCAAATGTTCACTAAATTCACACTGCCGTCAGAGGGTACGTTGAATATCCCTTTATTGCATTTATCCCTGTACAATTCATATGCGGCACTATCAATACCCATTCGATTTTATTTACAGAACTTGAATTTCTCATCTCATTGATGCTAAACATTTAAAGAAATGAAAGTTATGTACAATTATATATATATATATATATATATATATATATATATATATATATATATATATATATATTATATATATATATATATATATTTATAAATATATATATATAATGCATATATATGTATATATATACATATACATGTGTGTGTGTGCTTGTAAGTCTGTCTTTGTTTTCGTTAAAGCACAAAATAACTATAAATAGATAAAGCTTGAGATCAACTGAAACACTCATTGTTTTCCAAATAATATCATTATGTATGTGTATATATAGTCTTTAGATATTTTCTTTATTTATTAATATATCTTTGAGCGGGTGTCCTTTACGGCGATGAAAAAATATCTCGAGAAAGTTTTAAGGGGGTTTTCTTAAGAATAAATGTTCAGAAAATGTGTAATGAACTTAATTAAAAAAATTGCATCTAAGTCAGGACGCTAGAAAATAGATCAACTACGAACTTCCAAGTCTTTTATTTAACTAATTTGACATGAAGATTATCAAGAAAAGTATCTACTCTTGCATACAAGTAATTTCGTTCGAGAAATCATTTCACCCATTTTAATTATTTTCGAGGAAAATTATTAGTTAGGGTAAAAGCAAAATTTGGTTCACTATTCCCGTATCATGACTTAATTTGGGGTTGAAAGTCTCCATTTTCTGTAAGTGATGTTTTAATAGGACGTATACTATTCTATGAAAGTATAAGTTCATCATTTGAAACGCTACCTGAACCTAAAGTGCTTTTAAAAGAATATAATTTTAAAATAATTTTTTTTATGATGGCGCATTTCATTTATATTTCCGTAACTTTATTCACATTAATAAAAGCTTATATATATACATACACACACACACACACACACACATATATATATATATATATATATATATATATATATATATATATATATATATATATATATATATATATATATATATATATATATATATATAGATATATATAGATATATATATATATATATATATATATATATATATATATATATATATATATATATATATATATATATATATATAATGTTATGCCCTGGAACAAGGAGAGATAGGGTCATAATCTCTTTCCATATCTGTCTTAAGAACAGTGTCAAATCATCTTACATCCCTAAGATTCTCCGGTATCAATGGCCAGCGTTGGGTCAGCACATTCTTTCTCTCTAGTCGACTCCTCTTCCTGTGTGTGTCCTCAGACAAAGGCCTACTGGAATAAAACGCCGAGATGTAATACTAGACTCTATTTGCAAATTTCACGAAAATATTTCACGCTCCATATAAATGGAAATCATAACTGTAGGAAATTCAGACTCACAATCAATCGAATTAATGATTCTAGACCAACCAATACTAGTGACTAACACCCTGGTCACCAAACAAAATAAAATGGTCATAATTATTCTAGACCAAAATAAATGTCATAGAGTATTTTAAAAGAACACCAATTCCAAAATATTCGTCCTCACAGGACGTGCCCAGAATTCCTTTTAAAAGAAACATAGCATATATTAAAACCTGAAATGGTGTATAAAAAAGAAATAGATACTCAAACGGAAAAATGCACAATGGAGAACAAAACGGAGAAGTGCAAAAATGGAGAACAGAGGAGTTTCACTGCAACACAAAGTGAGTGTTCCACAAAATGTCTGGACAAAATATAATTGTTAATGAGTTATCTTAATTCTATGGCTGCATGTAACCGTTTCTCACAGTGGTTGTTCTTATCCACTAACACTGCACAAAGAGCGAATCACACCAGCCGCAAATCGAAGTGAATTGCCATTGTATGTTCCTCTCATGATATGCCATCAGAGAGTGTACACATGCACACACTCACTTAATAACCCCTACCCGGAAGCGTGACGACACCGTCAGGTTCACAACGCTTCCATCAATCTGTCACGTTGTCTCCATGCATTTTGGCCATGATCAGAAGGCACAAATGAATGCGTCAGATATCCGCTGTATCTAACTGCGGAAACCACAACGAGAACATAAATACCACCTGCACCGGATATACCTTTTCACAGGCCAGCACATAGTTCGCTAAAAGACTTAATATACGCTACAATAGCTTTCCTGGTAAGATGCTCGTTCATATAGTAACTGCAGTTGTCATCAGCTCGCAATACAGAGATAAATTAATTTTCTTTATATCGTGGAAAAGAGCAATCACTTTTGTGTCACAGCTATGCCACCTTTGACGAGAGAGAGAGAGAGAGAGAGAGAGAGAGAGAGAGAGAGAGAGAGAGAGAGAGAGAGTATACGCTTTTCGTCAGGAAACCTTTCCTCTTTCATGAATAATTTAGGAGCAAGAAATGTTTTGACCTCACTCGTCCTTTAATAGCCAATTAAATAAGCCCGAGCTACTTGTGAGAAAGCTTCTTCAGCTTCAAGTCTCCTTATTTTTTTTTTTTCTTTTAAGGAAAGGTCAACGAGACGTCGACCCAACGTCCTCTCCCAGACGAAAGGAAAACTCGGAAAACAACGTAGCAGGAGGAAGAGTAGAGGGTTACCTTGAGGGAAACGACAGACTCTTCTTGAAAGAATGGATTGCGGGTGTGAAGGACCGGAAAGGGAAAATATGGTAAGCGAGTTCCACAATTCAATACGTTATTAGTTGATCATTTCTTAGTTCTAGTGTATTATTAGTTTTGACATTCTTTTACACTGTTCTTTTTGAAAGGTAAATCCAGATTCCAGACTAAATTACCATATAAGGAAATTTTAAAATTTGGGTTTATCGGGCTTTTGTGATATGATCCGTATATAAAATGTTGGCAGAAAACCCTCTATCGAACAAATGGAATTAAATGTGATTGAAGTATCAGCTACATCCACTTTGCGAAAGCATTTTCAGTCTTAATTATACCTGGCCTTTTGCCGTTACTACATTCCACCAGCTATTCTCCTATGCGTATCATTCTTGCATGGATGGAGAGGTACATGTATGTCGGTGGGATTTTTTTTTAATTGAAAAGAAGTTATATCATCCAAGGCGCAATGTACCTCCGATGTTTATGTAGATGTCTTGAGTCAGTTTCGAAATAAGGCGCAGGCCGTCAAAGTTTTTTTTTTTCCTTTATACCCCGAGGTGTTCCCTAGGTAAGTAGTTTGTTTGAGTTTCTAGAAACTTGAGAAAAACCACGTATCAAAATAACTGTCAAGAAAGAACAAAAACCTCCGGACGAACTACGCCTTACTTCGATAATGACTCGAGGCTTCCTCATAAACATCGGATTTACATTGCAACTTTGTTGTCTTATATCCATTTTGCCTAAGGACTTCCTACCAACAAATGTTTACCTCACAACTTGTGAATCATGACAGGTATTAGAGAGTCACTGGCGGAACCGAGTAACGGAGAAAGCGCAATGAAAAGAAATACTGAAGAGACTTTACAAATACTGAAAGCAGCTGTTGCGACAGTCACATTTAATACCACTTACTTATCACGATATGATATGTATCTAACATGACACATATCATACCCTGAGATAAAATGGAATATTTTCTCTCATATGTACCTAGCAAGATGCATTTTTCTTTACATTACTGTTCATTAAGAAAAATCTTAATATATGTTCGTTTATTTATATGAGGCGATGTTCCTTGATTCTTAAATATCAAGGGCAGTTGGTAGTCTCAACCTTACCTTCAAGTCATCTGATTTTTTTTTCGAAGTTTAAATTGTCATTATCATTTTAAAAGGATGGAAGTCTACTACTATTGAACAATCGTCATACCAGCATTGACTTTGCTTTTCATAAAGAAATAAGACATGGAAAGGTCAGGATGTTAATGACAGCCAACGTCCAGAGGGAGATTTATGACACAATTATCCTATAAAGTTGAGGAATTAAGGAGAGATTAGTCCATCGAGCGAGGGAAGTGAGGAAAGTGCGAAGGGACTGGAAGAAAAGTCTGCTACATCATAATTACTGGATTTCGTTCCTTCGCTACAAAGGAATGATGGCCGTGTTATGACGACTTAATGAGAAAATGAACGATGAAAAGTATTGTTTTGGAAATTATTTGATCGTGCTTTGGAAATACTTCATTTTTCAGGTTTCTTACGAAATATGAATGGACGTTAGAGATGAAATGCCGTGTTTCTCCTCGGTGACTGAATTATTGCCTGGTCCCATAAAACAGTAAAAGGAAAAACAAAATTAGATTTTCATGGATATGTTGAATAAGGTACTGTACGTAGGATAAACCTTATTTGTTTGTTTGATACTTTTTTTTTTTTAGAAAAACCTTCCCTTCCTTTGTAGACATATAAACAGACACGCGCAGGCGCACACATCTTTGTGTGTGTGTGTGAAAATATACCACAGAGAATATTTAATAATATATACTTTCATTTCGATAAATGATCCAAATGGGCGTTTCAAGTTCCTGTTGACTGTAAAGACATTTCAAGATGATGCCGCCTAGGATGCAAAATCCTATACTTTAAGGTTTTCAGCTTATTTTACCACTATGATCAAAGAACGGGTTGCCTTGTGTACTTTTTTTAAAGGTTAAAAATACTAACTCAGAAATATAAAGATTAATTTCTACGATATTTCTTTTACTGGAATGCGAAGTGTTACTGGATATTTTTTAATAAATAATAGATGAATATACTATTACAGGATTCAGTCTATGTGTTATAGCAGTTCATTTCATTCATCACACACACTAATTAATCTGCAATTATATAACTTTGTCTATACTGCTTGAGAAAGGGGAAAAATGAGACTGTGACCGAGTCATATTCCGCAATAATCAACTTAAAAAAAGAAAAGATGAAATATACAGCTATTGCCTTCGAGTAGTAGCTTTATATAATATTAAAAGACCGCCACATGAAAAATACTGACCTAGATCATTCCATAATCATGAAGTGCAACGAAAAATGAATATCATCCTACAATGACGTGATATCCTTGTGAGACTAAATCAGCAAAAGATAATTATTTCCAATACAAACTAACATTTATGCAACTTCTATATTTCGGCAACGTAAACATTATCTTAGGGAAACTTTTCAGCAGAGAACGTTAAGGATCGTGATAAGTGGTGATCATCGACCTAACGGGCTTTCAGTGTCTTTTTAAGCTGGGATTCGAGGAAGCAAAGACCGAAATTTGTCTCAGTTCGCGACTGGCTAGGGTGTCATTACTTAGCGTAAAATGGAGGTCCCAGGGGCTTTGAATTACAGTCTTTTAGATGGGGTTTTGCTTTCACAAAATTTATTAAAATTCTAAAAATCACGAGGCTTTTTGGGTTGGCAATTCATTATAATTACTCACTATTTAAACACATCGAGTATTCATGTTTATATCTATTCGAGTTTTCTTTGTCTGTCGCACTCAGATTAAGTATCTTCAATTTCACATTAACAGATAATGTATATACATACACATTTCTTGAAATGTGTTATTGATTTTAAAATATTATCATGACATAAAATTTAATGCCTAATTTCATTTATGTTCACGTATTTTTACCTAATTACTCATAGATTCCTCTATATGGTTACTTTTACTGACATTACTATTTGAAATTCTGCCAAATATAAAAAAGCGAGTCTTCTTCCTCAAAATATATGATAAAAACTGTCTCTAACCAATGTAAAAGACATATTACTTTGGCAATTATAATTTGGGAGCCTGTTCTTAACATAAATATATGCTGGATTAAACTAATACAGTAATATATCAGTGAATTATTGTTAACTAACTATTGATCTGACGGAGTCCGAAAACTACCAATTGCTGTTAAATACCTCCGGCAAGTATATATCTACTTATTATTTTAATCATTATAGAATATCATTTAAATTTTGTTCCTTCTCCATAACGATAAACTGTAAAATGTTCAGTTGTGCTGATATTCAAATTAACTCTTAACTTGCATGAAAAATAAGATTTTAATAAACTTCACAAAGAATGTGAGAAAATATTTAGGTATAAGTTACTTCTTGGAATGGTAATTAGTTTACATCTACATTGAGATCTATAGGAGCTCATGTCATATGTTATTTAATAATAAGGTTAAATGTAACCTTCAAATGAAGTTCTACTAAATAATCTGGTGTGTATGGCAAATATGACCAAGATACCACCCAAAGTCGTTCTTAACACCAAAACATTTCTTGAGCAACTGCACACGAGTCTGAACATCCTCTCTTAACCATTATCTCGAAATAAGCAATTTTCTCCTCTTCATATTTCAAGACCCACTTACACCCAGAGCTACTGGTTAAAATTAGATGAGAACAAGTCATGAAAAGTCATTTATCTTATGTGGTCTGCGTTGCTTCTTCCTTCGTCTTTTGTGCTTTCACTTTCTAAATTGATGGATGCACCTCTCCCTCGTTTTTCTGCATTAGAAGTTCCTTTCGTTTGTTACGGTCGTGAAAGTTTAAGAAATTGGAGGATGAATAACTCAGTAGGTTGGTGGATGGTTAAGAAGAAGCCTGCTTTGTGCTAGAGCTGACCCTTGCCCAAAATAGGTTCATAAGTGTAGTAAGGTGTTGGAAGAGTTAAGAGATCTGATATGTACCTATGGACTTTTCGGAACCAAAGGGTTTTATAAGCAAAAGGGTAAAATTAAGAATACATATGAAAAATTCAAATTATTACAGTACATAAATATACCGGTTATGTCTTTTTTCCACTTACAGTGCATAAATATACCTGTATGTCTTTTTTTCCACTTACATGTAAATATATGTGCATTGCATGTATTTATTTATATCAAATGAAAAAAGAACACGCATAAGGGGAAAAATATTAGGTGTTTATTCATAAAATAATTACCAACCACTAATCTTTCGTCTATAATATAATATAATGCAAGAAATAATCAAACTTTAATTTATAAAATGAGGAGTAAGTTTGTCAGTTAATTCAACATATACTAAGTTTACAACTTCCTTTTAATTAAATTTCAATATTCTCGGAAGTAGTGCAAAGGCGAGAATTTAAACAGTAGGCTGAAGAGTACGAGTATTTCCCAGCCCTGTCAGTCAGTTTCATGTTTATTTTCAAGTCATAAAACGAATCTGTGCCTCTCCGTGCATGCTATTGCGAAGAGATGCATTAAAGGGGAAACAGTCCATCTTACGTCGGTTGTAAAAGAGTTGCGAAGTGCTATAAAGGAAGCTTTGAAGGATGGCAATTCATCCTTACGATTATCTTTATTATTACTTTATTCTGCTTCGATATTATCACTTCCGGTGTTATTACGTTTCATCCTTCTAACAGCTTTGTACGTTTAAGTATATTGCTCTAATTAGTCAAATGATCATGTATAATTTATGATAAGATGATGCGAGAAGTAAAAGAGATTTTTAGGGAAGCTATTGTGCTTTTTCTCATGATATCTGGTTTTTGATTTTGTGAGTCACCTGAGTAAGGTTACAGTATGATTATAATCGGCTTAATATGTTTCAAGTTTATTGAGATTCTTTAAAACGATAATTGGAGCTCCTCCCAGCTATAAGGATATCGCACACGGAATTACATAATGCTGGGCTATCAAAACGTACACAAATTATTCATGTTATTAACGTAACTGTTTTGGTTGCATTTTGTTATTCATTAGTTGAGAAAACCTTTCAAGATAATATCTGATGAGCAACCGGATTAAATAAAAACAATAATTTTGTTTATAAGTAATTCCTACCACATGTGAATGCCAATATTTAGAAAAATAACATTCTTACAAACGCGATATTTTAGTAGTTTTGAAATTGTTGATGATAAAAAATTGCAAATTGTCTGATGATACGAATGGGAAGTATCGGTGCACTATAATATATTACCAAATCTGGGTATCTTTCTACCTCAACATATCTTCCTCCTGCTCTTTTCTCTACTTCCACTATTCTCCCTAAACCTCTCTCGAAAACTAACTAAAGTGTCACATACCTGCAAGCTTAAGCAGAAATTACACTAGGTAAAGTGTCACATACCTGCAAGCTTAAGCAGAAGTTACATTAGGTAAAGTGTCACATACCTGCAAGCTTACGCAGAAATTAAATTGATTAAAGTGTCACATACCTGCAAGCTTAAGCAAACAGCAGTCGTCTTGCGATTCTTTTCCGAGACAGCATTGTCCTGATCCATTACAGGGGAGGTATAACATCTTCATTATTAGATGAGGTATCTGTAAAAATAATAATAATAATAATAATAATAATAATAATAATAATAATAATAATAATAATAATATAATAATAATAATCACCATCATCAGCATCATCATCACCAACATGTGTAGACTGCAAAGGTAGATCATAATCACAATCTTGAAATTTACCAATATATTTTAGTATCCTACTGAGGCGAGTTTTAATTTTTAGCATTTAATTTTTATACTTTTACAGCAGCAGATACACGTTATAATAAAGAAAGAAGGAACAGAATCAATGAAATTATACCAATATGCCCAGTGAATTCACGATCACCTAATCCAGAGACTTAGATTGACTCGTAATGTTTAAGAATCCGGGATATACTCTTAAGTTACAAAACCTGATGAAGATAGTAATGACTGCTGAAGGTCAAGGACGAGTCTCAGGAGGCCCAAGTAGAATATTCAACTTGACTATACTTTCCAGAATTTCGTTGAAACATTAGATTATATAATTCACGTACTTTAAGGTCTCCAACCATGAATAAACTATTTCCCTTTAATTATAATTTTTAGATCCAACAAATTTTCTAAAGTTTACTTCGAAGTTAGAGTAAATATTGCAAGTCTTTGAAGCTTCCATCTAAAGAGTAAACTTTTCTACTGTGTTATTCATTCCACTTCAAACGAGTAATTTCACCTTCCTCTACTCCAGCTACCTAAAACCCTTCCCCTGGGAAGGAATTCGCACGAGACCACCAACATTTAATTTCGATTTCTCGAACCTGAATGACGAAGGTCATTCGCCTCAGATAAAATGGATCTGGAAACCATCACAGGTTATTAGCGCCACAAGTGATACAGAGGAGGCTCGGCTTAATGGCCATTTAGTATGCATTACTGCTGCACTGTAAAGAGTGTTTAGTATTCATTACTGGCCCGCCGTTAAGCGTATCAGAGAGGAAAATGTATTGCTTTTTAATTTCGATGCTAATGTCAGAGTATGCTGAGCAATAGCCGTTGAGGCATCGGTGACATAGAATATTTCGGGGGCAGAAAAATGTATAAACCAATGATGATAATAATTCTGACACCTGTTGTGGCAGCTCATGTACTAATTATGTGATATGATAATAAGAGCAATAAATATGTCTTTCTGTTATTTCAATAAATTAAATCTTAATTACGTCTCTTGAATTATGCAAATTAGAGCAGTAAGAAGCCTGAACTACAAAACACTGCAAATAAGTTGTACTTACGCTGAAAATAAACAAAGAGATTTTCTCACGCAGTAGAGACAAAATTATTGGAAAAATTCCCATTACGGCTATTTAAATTCCGAGGGTCTTCAAGGAGTTTATGACCGCAACAAAGAATCGTAAAAGTCACTTTTAAGGCACAATAAAGTAGAGCTTACTTGAGAATCGAGGAAGTATTATTGTAGTCTTTCTGTGGCAATATTCTTCGAGTAAAGACGAAGACTATTTACTTAAGAGAGAGTTAAAGATGAAAAGTTAGAAATACATGAAAATATTACATTTATTTGCATAGCCAAGGATTAAAAAGAGGTTCACACACTAACTAGAGATTAAAAGTAGGGAAAAGAATTCAATAGCTGACATAAGCTCACATTTGTAATTAGTAATAAACCATTACTGATTATAAAGAAATAAGCATTTAGTTTTTAAAAGTAAGCTTCCAAGATGTCAGTGAACAATCCTTGGAAACTGGGTCACTATCTCATCAGGGATTTTACTCAAATCCCAGTTTCCCACGATGCTCGCACAGTGATTTATTATGCATTATAAATATTCAAATTTATGAGGTGAGACTGTAATCTTTATTCATTATAAAACTGACAGTTCCCTTTAAAAATAATTACAGACATTTTGGGAAACTCAGTTTGCAAAGCAGATTTTTACAAGGAACAAATCTAAATTATTTTTTTTATATGCACATGTGATGACTGGAGATTATAAATAGTATGGGAGGAGGAAATATGAAATAAACGCTAATTGTAGCACGATAAATTAAAATTCTGGAGGTAATATAATTGATATTGGCATGATACGCGGATGAAAAGACCATTGGAATGTTGGATTCATGTAATCGTTTAGCTGTGAATTTTGCAAATTAAGTAAATAACGTAAAGGCCACAAATGTAATTTAATGTAGTAAATAAATATGACGATTAAAGGAATGTTGATTGTAATTGGTTTTTTTGTTCAACACAGTGATGAACACATCCTTAACCCCTTATGCTTTAGTTCTTAATCTAGTTTTTTTTTTTTTTTTAACAAAGGAAGACATTTCAGTAATGCTTAATTCATTGAAATATGGAGCAGTCTACCAATAACTGATCATTTTCATGTATTTGAAAAAGACAGCTCTTGCTATTGCCAGAAATGTACAGTTAAATTGTTGTCAATAACATGTACACATTTTTTCATTATTATTATCCAATCCAGTGAGTGGCAGTCTGCTTACGGTATTATATCGTAGGTAATAATTACCCTCTGGTTAAAGGGCTAAAGTCTTTCTTCAAGGTTTCGTAAGATAATACTATTTGCTAATTTCGTAAGGGATTCTTTGTCTTTTAATGGCTGGGTACACTGACAGAGTTTGCCTTTCCGTTGAGACGAAGTTATTAATCTTCTCTGGCAACGAAAATCAAACAACAGAAACCGTTTCCGGGGGTGAATGAAATTACGTTGTGCAGTTACAAGTATTGCACAATACGGAATGAAGCTGTTGAGTCTATTCTCTTGCGTTGCATAATGACAGTGGTTTGTAACTGCTATCAGAAGATAGTAATTCGCTTATGAACGCTGGAAGCAGAATCTGATAAATAAACCTTTACGTTTTCTTTTACGACCTTACAATACTCTTGATTTCGGTCTATTGTCGTTTTCCCTTTATTCTTCCAACATAATTAAGGGTGACGTAACATGGGGTTACTGATACTACAAGTTCCTTTACATTTTTCTTTGCCAAATCTTTTCTAAACTTACGCCATTCATGATTACCACGAATGTTTTGTTTTAATATTCCTTTTTAAAAACGTGTACCTAACAAGAATAACGGTTTTCTATATATATCTTGAGAAATGTAATATATCGTAGATTTGTTATAGTAAAAAAGTTACATAACTATCACTTTATACTTGAAGTATATTTCTAATGGATGGAAAAGTATAGATTTTTGTCTTGGGCCTGTTTAAAAACGTTACTCTGACCTTTCATTTGTGTTATTTTCTTACTTTTGAATAAGATGCAATATCAAAACTATTCACGTTTAAAATTACATTAAAATGAACATCCGAGCATGGAGTATTATTTTACACAGGCCGATCAAAATATGTATTGAAGAGCAACTTTTTCACAGAAAATCATACTTCCTTACTTTTCAGTGCAAATTAACTTGCATGATTATAATTAAACTATATACCCTCGGAAAAACTATTTAAAGTTATTTTTGCATGGTCCAAAAGAACTCAATATAGCTCTGAAAATATTTTGCAGAAGCATATTTTACATCGCATATAGATATTTTATTGTATGGTCTAACTCTTAAACGACATTTTAACCCTTCATTTCTTTTTCTTACTGTCAACAAACTAAAACAAGTTGGAACTATTTACCTATATCTATATGTACATAAAATAGATGTATGCATGTATGTATGTATGTATGTATGTATGTATGTATGTATGTATGTATGTATGTATGTATGTATGTATGTTCCAGCATAACTCTGAAACGCATTGAGCAATTTCAACCAAACTTGGTATATATATGACTTACTATCTGGAAAATAATAGTGGGAGTACGACATCACTAGCACCAAAAGGACACCAAAGGAGGGGAGGGCTTCTCTGATACAGGGCTGGTATGCCAGTAGACTTATTACCTTCACGAATTGATCATGCCTAATTTCGGTATACATATGACCTACTATCTGGAAAAGAATACTGTGGGGGGTAAGGAATCAATGGCACCACAGGGAGAGGAGAGAGAGAGAGAGAGAGAGAGAGAGAGAGAGAGAGAGAGAGAGAGAGAGAGAAGAGGGGGTGTTTACAAGAAGAGGGAGAGAGAGTAGAGGGCGTTAGGGAGAGAGAGAGAGAGAGAGAGAGAGAGAGAGAGAGAGAGAGAGAGAGAGAGAGAGAGAGAGAGAGAGATTCATCAGTTGTCATTCAGAGTTATCCCAGGCAGCGGCTGGTTGGGCAGCTAGTAATGATATAAAGATAAGTATCCTACCATACAAGCTAACTCTACAAAGGCATATCAAAGAGGTAAGGCATATTGATGAGCTTAAGGATGGTCGGTGAGAGATGGGTGCACTGAGGTCATGGTGTTACTGAAAATATGAGTAAAAAATTGTGTATGTATGTATAAATATAGCCTATATATATATATATATATATATATATATATATATATATATATATATATATATATATATATATATATATATATATATATATATACACACACATATATATGTACGTGTGTGTGCGCGTTTGTGTCATAAAATGTTACTCTTCACTTCAAATCTCACTGCGTTCGTGTTTAAGTTAATACGACAATGTTGGGCCAAAAGTAAATATCTACTGTAAATTAGACCCCCACCAAAAAAAAAGTAGAGGTTGATAGCTAGAACGGAAAATCTCTCTCTCTCTCTCTCTCTCTCTCTCTCTCTCTCTCTCTCTCTCTCTCGCAACATACTTTTCTTTTTCTTCTTCCTAAGACACATGTTTGTCACATTCCGTTACTGATATAACTACACTCCCGCATACTAGTGTAGAGGCTAGTCTAAGGTTGAAAGTAAAGACAGATGAAGCAATGAAATGTTGATCTTGAAAATCTGGGCGACAAAGCAATGAATAATATAATGGATAGTTGGATATTGGAAGCGGTTGGTTCGTGTAGGATGATGTCTTCACGAAATAAGCGGTGGGTTAGGGAGCAACTGCTGACATTGCCTTTCAGTTGTTTGCATTTGAGGCTGATTCAACAGCTTGTCTCAGTTACCAATCAATACCTTATTAGCGTAGATATTTCAGCTCGGAAGAACTTCAGAAATTTAAGGTAAATCTATCAAAGTATAGAGAGAGAGAGAGAGAGAGAGAGAGAGAGAGAGAGAGAGAGAGAGAGATACACTCTAGCCTTTAGTGAAAAATCTAAGACCATCAGATATGAGGAAGTAGCAAGAAGTGAATATAAACTTTATTAAACACATGGCATTAAAATTACTCATTCTACAATGCTAGTGCCGAAAAACAAAACGATTTAAGCCAGTGGAACTTTATAATAATACGAGCAAGATTCTCATTATATTGTTTACATTGTACAATATCACATTTGGTGCTCGCCGCATATCAACATTTTTCGAAAAAGAAAACGAAGGGAAAAATATTTATTTCTCATTGTCGAGAAAAAATAGCTTCTGACATACGCAAATTTTCAATCGCATTGCTTTTAATCGCATTTCAATAATTAAAGCAACCAATGAATCCCTGATTAACTTGGTGATTATACTTCCGCCAGGAGAATTATTCAGCCTTTAATTAAGGGCTGGCCAAACATTGTGAAAGAGTATGAATGAATAATGTCTTTATTAAAACTAATTTCTGACAGGGAGAAGAGAATTTGATTATTCTGCTTCTGCTTCTCCCATTAAATTAGTTTTTTTCTTGGCATTTTGCTTTATATAATGTTTGAAGTACAAAAACTCATTCAGAAAACGACGATAGGAATAATTAAACGTAGAATGAAAAAGATGAAAAAGACACCAAAAAAGGATCTGGAATAAAACGCTACCATTCTGTTCTCCAAGATGCCTACGAGGATAAAATGAATTCCAGGAGTAAATATGACAAACTAAAATCATGCTGGAAGCACTGCAGGTTTTCAGATATCATCTGTCATATATTAGTCAGATAACTTTAGTGAGTAAATTTACAATTCCTCTCTTGTTTTTGTTTTAATCTACTATAAGAATAAGCTTAAAATTGAATAAGTCCTTTTGCATACATAAAACCCAGGCTTTGGTATGAAAGTAACCTCAAATGCAGTGGGTCTGCACACTGGACAAAGCTTAATTATAATTCATAACTTTTGCAGTTTTCATGAACTAGGTGAATGTTAATAAGGCCCCAGGTGGCTGTGCTTAGAGTACGAGTGTTATCTTTGTTATCTGGAGAGGCCGACAACTAAAATTCTGGGCAAACAATGAACTCTTATTAGCATGTATTTGTAAACATGACACTTGTGTTGTTCCTAAATCTTATCATGCAGCCAGGATTGTTAAATATAATATATTATTAATGCCAATGTTTTTTATCTTGATGTTATTCGAAATGTGATGCCAGCAATTTTTTAAAATACAACTGGTTATGAATTAGCATGCATATTATAAGGAGAATGTAGAACTTTAATATACAAGAAATTACCTTTCAGGCAATAAGCCTCCTTAAACTCTAAAGGATGAATTTCCTCCCTCCGTGAATAAGTTTGGACCAAAACGCTTCTGTTTTTTTGTTAAAACTATCACTAATATTACCTATAATAAAACTATCACTTATATCGTCTTTTATTCATAAATGTACCATACTAGCCCTAAAAATTATAAAAGAAAATTTTTCTCTCTCTCGGTTTACAAAAATGTTAGTTAAGTCTTGGAGTAATAGAGCGCAAGTACAGAATAACTAACACACTATGCAGTGCGTCTAAAAATGCAGTTTTTTCTCAGGCATTCCACAGGAGTGAGAGCAAAAATCAAACTACGAACGTGAATTTTCCAAGAAGAATAATCCTAATCTACTGGTGCTGGATGACAGGCTCCCTTCTCAAGGTTCTCCATATCTTCCAGGAAACGAATTTGCATTTATTTTAGAAGAAGAAAAGAACTGCTCGTGTCTGCTAATTGCTAAATAATTCACTGCTTGTTTGGGGTGCGCTGAACACTCCAGCCTGGCTGATAACAGCCGAAATTCTCTCCATTTCCTCAGATATAATCTGATGGTGACATTTAAATATATCTATCACTAAAGTTATTCCTCTGGAGGCGACCCAGCGAGCAACTATGATTAAAGCACGAAAACTCCTGCATCGTTTTCATCACAAGGACAAGCTAATCATATATATATATATATATATATATATATATATATATATATATATATATATATATATATATATATATATATATATATAGTGGCAAACTTTGTAATCATCAGTGCCCTATATTCTTTAAAATTATCTGTGTAAATTTTGCCACTTATATAAAAATTCATTGCGGTTTTGAAAAAAGACAGTGAAACAGTTTATTAACCTTCGGTACCTTCATACCATAAGCATCAAAATAATACTAATTATGTATGCACATCTATTATTCAAATTCGAAGGGATATTGTCACCATTTGCTTTGGTCTCACCCGCCCATAGTGTTCACATTTTTGCTTATTGCTTCTGCCATTAAAGCTTCTCAATACCTGCTGGGGTCACATCTGGTGCATCCTTTGTTTAGTCGACATAGAGAAAATCACAAGCATAATTAGTCAACCTTGTACATAAATGACAATAATACGTCTTGGGTTATTGAGGACGATTATAATTAATCTTCCAATATGATTTGGAGGTTGAAGATATCATAACCTACGTTGCTGATATGTTCAAGTTATACTTTTTCTACACGGAAGGTTAAAAATATAACTCATCTATAAGAGCAAATGAGCAAAAAAATTCTATAAAATCACTTAGGGCAATATGGCGTTTGTTTTTTGTTGTGTTTTTTGTCTAATACCACCATAAGACGGATGTTCATTTATATCAACGTTTTACGAAGAAAAAACAATGTACTGAAAATATTTGTATTTTACCCCTCTCCTTAGCTTTTAAATTGTAAAAAAAAATGTTATTTTTATGTTTATTTTTAATTATATATAAAAGCTCCTCATAACGGCAATTATATATATATATATATATATATATATATATATATATATATATATATATATATATATATATATATATATATATGCACATTTATATATATATATATATTATATATATATAGTAAATTAATGAAATTATATATATTTAATCATTACCGATTATATGGCAGAATTTATGGATTACACACCTGAACAGTTTCATTATTTATTCATAATAAATTAATGAAATTAATATATAATATTTAATCATTACCGATTATATGGCAGAATTTATGCTAATTTCACACCTGAACAGTTTACAATTTATTCATACATTTTAGTTCTGGCTGACTAAACAATATATAATATATAATTCTGTACACATTATTTTGATTATATGTATGTATATATGCTATATATATATACCTACATACATATAATCAACATCATGTGTACATGATTCCATGTATTTACCGTTATAAATAGTCAAGGATTTCACGAACATTATTCTGAGAAGGGAACAAGAAGCTTACAGGTCAACTTAGTTCACAGATTACATTAGGGACACATTAAATACTGAGTCTTATTCTGTTATGACCTTCCAACTCTGACTAACTCGGGATGAATTTAGCTGGACTATCGCACAAAAGCAGCGGATGAGATCATTCAGAAGTATTCAGAAGCCGGGAAAGATAACAAAGGCGTGAAATTGCATAAAGCAGCGGAGTTCCTAGGAGGGAGAGGGATGGGGAAAGAGTATATAAGATATATATATATATATATATATATATATATATATATATATATATATATATATATATATATTTTATATATATATATATATATATATATATATATATATATATATATATATATATATATATATGTGTGTGTGTGTGTGTGTGTGTGTGTGCGTGTATGTATATATATATATATATATATATATATATATATATATATATATATATATATATATATATATATATATATATATATATATATATATATATATATATATATATATATATATATATATGTATATAATCGCTGTTAAAAATCTTGAAACATTCAGTCGTATACGTTATTTTAAAGTGAAGGGCTTTCATATATACACCAGATTACCCTATACTTCTCAGATCTACTTGATCGATTAATCCAAATGAATTGTGACTGATACAACAAGCATAATTACAAAAATGTCTCATCGGAGTAATAATTATCCTATTACATACACCATGATCATAATTTCAGATACTGATTTTTCTAGGGAAAAAGTCCTTCAGAAGGAAGGTACTCCCGGGTGAGTTTTGGCTTAGCAAGTCACCGCAGCAAAGGTCTCATGTCAAATTCACAGACGTAAATAAATGAGGCTGTATACACTGAAATAATTCAGCAAAAAAGGCTTATAAACATAATTAGTTCCTTTACCCGGAAGCTTTTCTTACTCCTCAGAACTGAATATTTCCTATTTTTTTTATATTTAAGGCAATACCCCATTAATACCAATCCGAAGTTAACACCAGCAAAAGTTGCCTTTCTTATACATGCAAAATGCGTAATTAAATACATCCTTTCTCAGATACGGATTCTTTGATTTTTTATGTAAAATCCGACGGCAAAATACTTAATTGTAAATAAAATTTATTGTGAGTAGCTGTACCTGACGATAAGTGGACTTCAATATCATAATACCTCGATTTTCTGATTCTCAAGGACCACCTATCAAGACCAGTAATGGCGTGTTCGTCTCTATAGTCCTTTTCAACTGCCCTTATATATATATATATATATATATATATATATATATATATATATATATATATATATATATATATATATATATATATATATATATATATATATATATATATATATATATATATATATATATATATATACATATATACTGTATGTGCTCAGGAGGGCTGAAATACCACAGATTCAAAGCTCTGAAATGGCTTCCTTCCAAAACTTAAGATGCTAACAGCCTAGACAGTTGGTAAAAGGATTTTATTTTTTCTTAATAAAACATTGGAATATCACGCTTTTATTCATATATGAAATACATCAAAATGGCATGGAAATACTGAACTGATGGTTAAGAATGTTTTAGGTTTTATTTAGCATTTGGTTACATAATCTGTACGAGTATTAATATGGGGGGAGATTCTTTTTCTATAAAATCGTTAACACTATTCCCTGACAAGGCTCCTTATCTATCGTTTCATGGTAACTGGGCTAAAATATCCCACTTTCCACGGGGCAGGGTATGACACGTCAAGTCATCTATTCCACTGATAGTGTGTGCGGGTGTGTGTTTGTGTCCGAGAGAGAGAGAGAGAGAGAGAGAGAGAGAGAGAGAGAGAGAGAGAGAGAGAGAGAGAGAGAGATGGATGTTTCAGTGTAGGTTGAATTTTTATTTGATAATGAAAATATGATGGAATTTATTCTCGTGGTTTATGAAGGACTAGAACCTAACCTCTAAAAGTCTTCATAGTAAATGATCGATGCCTTGACCCTGGCTGTCAGGTTTCCTGTATATTTTATAACGGTTCTTAAATCTGAAAAGCCAAGAGAGCCCCAGTATGCAAACTTAACAGGAAAAATACGACATACCGACTTATACTCTCCTTATTTCTAATCATTATGTATAATATAAGGTTTTGGAAAACGTGCAAAGGTTTCGTTGTTAGGGCTGGAAATTCGTAGACTTCAGAGACTTTTCCATATTCATTATGGAAGGGATGGGAAACTGTGGATAGATTTATCAAGATTTCTCAGTAAAATAATACACAGACACACACGTAATACATATATCTACATATATATACATATCTATCATGTATCTATCTATCTATCTATCTATCTATCTATATATATATATATATATATATATATATATATATATATATATATATATATATATATATATATATATATATATATATATATATATATTTAAAATGAGAATATTTGAGTGTTGGAGTAATTTGTGTGCATACATTATACCTACACCTATGTTACATGCAAGGGTAGTAAACTAAACACATTTGTACAGAGGCTATTAAAACACAACTTATCATAGAAACAAGTCATAGATGTGGCAACTTGAGAATGAGATGAAACAACTCTTGGGCAGTCTTAGATAACAAATCTTAACAGTTTTAAATCCAGATGCCAAAGAGACGAAAAACTCCCCACCAATGCTAATTTTGTAACTTAATGTATAACATCAGCACAGTAAAGTCTAAAAGCATATTTCGAAACTGTAGTCATGCGCTCGAGATTTTACCATTGTTAATATTTTTCGGTTACTTTTCCTGCTAAAACCTTCATTCTGGCAGGAAGAATCTTTTCCTATTTATTTCTCGTTTCTATTTGTAGAAGCAACAGATTGGAAATACAATATCGGAAGCCAATATTAGTTTCCAATAAGAATGAGTCATCTTCATATCGACAAAAAGAGGAGTTATATTGTGTTATTGCTGCGATTAACCAAATAAGTCTATCTCTGCATTTACTGATGAGTATTCGCTGGTCGATGGACCTGTGCTTGCCACGCAGTCCGTGAAAGAATTTTATTCTGTTTTCTCACAGTCAGTCAGGTGAACGTTTCTGGCCTGTTCCACAAGCTGCAATCATTTGCGAGCTTGGGCATTTATTTGTATATTCATTTATTTATTTTTGTAAAGAAAATGCAAAATGATTGACTGCAAGGCCATTACGTCCATGGGTGAGGGAAGATGAGTGGGACTAAGTATGCGCCAGCGTACTTGTGTGTATCAGTGTATTTGTGTGTGTGTAATCCAACACAGATGATTGTTTTTGTTATGACTAGCAAGATGTGCTTTCTTTCATCTACTGGTTTTGGAACAGAAAGTAATACAATATTGTGGTCGAACAAGGCAACAAAAAGAATGTTTTTCTGTGTTATCGCATGACTGGAGAGTTTCTATTGGTCATTTTACCTACAAAAGAATTTTCCCTTCCCTGTGAAATAAAGTTTCAACTGGACGTGAAGGAACACTGTTTTGTTACACTCCGAAGGAGCGACAGATATTTTTAGCAATTTGGTCGGTATGCAGGGAAATATATTGGTCAATTACATTAGGTACAAATTACGGTCAAACATCAGATATACGTCAGGAATTCTGAAAAGATATCTTCAGTTTTAGATCCAGCAACTTAAATAAGAAATAAAATATTTTCATTTGCTTCTTTCTATTTCCTGATGCTCAGCCATCATCATCTACAAACTGACGTCCCATTACGAGAAGGATTGGTCAATATAACCTGGAAAAATTAAAGAGATAATTAAGAATTACATTTCCAATAACCCGAGACAGAAACCAATTAGATCCTCGCAGCCAACCTCTTGCGTCGTGGGTTGTACCTTTGAGCCAGTTAATCCCACTGGAACTAACTTGTCAATACCATTATAATCCCAAATGGTATCATAAAGGATTTCGAGGGGAAGACTCCCGCTTGATGGAGGAATTGGAGGCTATTAAAGGATCAGATTCGGTGGTGCGAGGCTCCTGCTGGGGATTAGAACGCTACAATGGAAGGATTTGGATATGTATACACTGGCCGCACAAATTTTGCGCAATCGCAGTTTCGGTTGTGTTCGGACGTAATCTCATTGATGTTCTCCGAAATAAATCCCTCTAAAAATCTGGATAAGCTTTCGTCGGGAATTCTCTTCATTGTGCGTCTTTTTGTATGCAGATTGCACGAGAGCTGGCAGCGACGAATGAATCTTTCCTTTTGTATTGTTCATTATTGGGACTGATGTAAATAATGAACGAAATAGTTTGGAATGTATAACTGAGTTACGCATTGAATTAATCTGCACAAATATATATAATATATATATATATATATATATATATATATATATATATATATATATATATATATATATATATATATATATATATATATATATATATATATATATACATACGAAGTTCCTCGTGGGGGAGTCGGTAGAGTTGTGGGCTAGGACTCGCTTGGCCCTAGTTCGAGTCTCCGGCCAGCTAATGAAGAATTAGAGGAACTTATTTCTGGTGATAGAAATTAATTTCTCGCTTTAATGTGGTTCGGATTCCACAATAAGCTGTAGGCCCCGTTGCTAAGTAACCAACTGGTTCTTAGCCACGTGAAATAAGTCTAATCCTTCGGGCCAGCCAAAGGAGAACTGTTAATCAGCTCATTGGTCTGGTAAAACTAAGATATACTTAACTTTTATATATATATATATATATATATATATATATATATATATATATATATATATATATATATATATATATATACATATATAATATATACATATATATATATATATATATATATATATATATATATATATATATATATATATATATATATATATATAAAGCTCATCCTGGCTGTCTTCTTAATTAAGGCGACATCAAACATCTTAACTTAGAATCATCATATACAAGTATACGATGCATCTGAGCATACATTATGATTGTTTAATACCTAATGATTATCGATTCATAATTCAGATGCTTAAATTTACCTTACGTAAAATGATGAAAATTATCATGTCTTTTTCTTGAATACTGACCGCACCCTAGTTGATCTAATGTCCTTTGAAAATCCATCAATGTATTACTGTATTACTACAATGTATTAATACGTTAATACATGGTATTAATTGTATTTCACCCTACATTAGCATATTCAGTGTGTGTGTGTTTGTGTTTGTGTGCGCGAGCGCCCATTATAATTTCGATATACTCACACAATTGTGTAGAGTTATGAAGACAAATTATCTAAGATGCAAACTTTGAAAGATGTCTAATTCAACTAGTTTTTAAAAATAAAAATACATGAATAGGCTACTGTCTTCATGAATTGTATGCTAAACTGTTGCGAACTGAAGATAATTAAATATAAGAAATATCTGAATGAGATAAAAAATTTTACCCTTTTGATAATTCTCTCTCTCTCTCTCTCTCTCTCTCTCTCTCTCTCTCTCTCTCTCTCTCTCTCTCTCTCTTAATACAGGGAAACGTATATGAGTGCATCTTCTTTATAGAATCACTTATACTTGAAATCCTTTCCTTTTAAAACACTTGTCTTACTAATAAACTACAGTCTTTCCAAGAAAAGCCTCAAGGTAAAACCACTCCCTAAGGGCTCCATGTTAGAACAGTTTCCTGCAAAAAAAAAAAATAATAATAATAATAATAATAAAAAAAAAAACATTGAGGACAATTTCTTTGAAGAATCAAGAAGTTCTTTAGGGCATTAAAAAAAAAAAGAGGACAATTTCTTTGAAGAATCAAGAAGTTCTTCAGGGCCACTGTCTCTAAGTGCGAACGTAACAGGAGCTTAAGGGTGTCAAAACAAACTCTTCTATATCGCATCGTAAGGTCTCTCGCAATGAGAAGCTGGAGAGTTCCTTCAAGATAGGCCTAATGCGTCTCAAATGATGTCGAATCCCTTGAGTCAACAAACAGCGGGGCAAATAGGACGGAAAGAGTTTCATAAACTATATGAATTTCCGTTATCTACGAGATTCACAGCTTTAAATATTAATTACAATTAATTATATTAATTATAAACTTACATGCAAGGCTGGATGGCTGCTTTATTTTCAACTCCATGCTCACACTGGCCATTAATAATCACTGTTGTCTATTCATCCTTCTTTTTGTGTATATAAGGTAGGGAAACTTGGTTTCAGACGGCTTCAAAAACGTCAAGTTAAGAAATGTGTCGAAAATAAGACGATAACGTAAAAATATTCAACATCTTTAAAAAGAAAACTATTATAATTTGGCTCTGGAGTTTTCTGAATAATTACATAAATTAGCCTTAAAACAGTCTAGTATCTTTTAACTCATTTGCATTGATCGATGTTTTATGATCCTTTCATTTTGTTTGAACAAATTGATTTTAAATGCACCACATAGAATATAATCCTTTTCGACACTGTACGGCAAAAAATGGTTCTAACACAGAAACTGAAATACACGATAACTGGAGTAAAAGGACAAATTAATATTTTTACGTAACATCATCCTATTTGTAAAGGTATCAACAATTTATTGATAAAGAACTGAGCTGTATTTCGAGGGCAGAAACCAGCATAATCTTAGCACAGCTGCTGCGCATAATTTTATTTATTTTGGAAAATTACACAAATATACGATTCACCCTCATTTATAAGGAGTCAGGTCTCTATGTCGTACTAGGAAATAATATGTATTCATTATTCTATGGATTGTTTTAACTAGACAACACGCACATTAGCCTACAATGGGACTGTAAATGATTGTGCATATATATTCTTCATATTTCCATTGCAATCTGTTTGCTAAATACATATACTATTTATAAATGATGCAGTATAAGTTCACAAGATATTTCTCCTTCTTTCTTTAGAGTATTTAGTAATTATGCTTAATGATTTTGGATTTTACTTCATTCTATTCACGACGTCTCTACTTTGGCTCTATCGCCACTGGTTAGTTCTAGATGAAACTTAATTATTCCCCAAATCCTCCTCTTTGTCGACTAGTTGTCCGATACTTGTATTAAAAGACAACCCGAAAAAAATTAATAGATAGAATGAAAAATGAATGTAGGGCCTAAAACAGTGATCAAAATTGTTAATTAAAATGATGATGATGAATATGATGAACAGTTTCTATTCAAGCTGTTCGAAACAGTTAATGGCCCTGGACTACAGAGCTACCAATTTGTAAAGCTGACTACTCCGGAAAATATATTTATATATCAAATAAAGTGAGGTGAAAAGTTACAATATAATAATATAAATAAGAGTAACTATGAAACAAACGAATATATACACTAAAAAAACTAACTAAATATCAGACATAAAAGACAATGAAACATAAAACACGTATATATGCTTCAAAATACACAATATTACTTTGTTCGCCCGTTTGCTTCTATGGTCTATCCTTTAAAAACTATTATATTCTTTGTGTGGAACCAGCCAAGCTTAAAGCACTTTCTCCGGATGCCATTCTGAAGATGGAAGGGCGTTCTAAAATCCCATAAAACTTTTCCCTACAAAAAGGCATATTTCTGGTTGTTGTGCTCGCCTTACAGGCCTCTGTTAAAAAGCACACACATGCACACACATTGTGTGCGTATGTGTGTGTGTGTGTATATATATATATATATATATATATATATATATAGATATATATATATATAAATATATATATATATACATATATATATATATATATAGATAAACATATAAATACTCATATTTATATGTACATATATATATATATATACACACACACATATATACATATATATATATATATATATATATATATATATAGAGAGAGAGAGAGAGAGAGAGAGAGAGAGAGAGAGAGAGAGAGAGAGAGAGAGGGCAGATACATATTTTATACGTGCATAAATTTACTGCTCTGAAGTGACCTACTATAAGAACGCCGACACAGGAAATAACAGTGAAATATGAAGCCTTCATAGCATTAAGGATTCTAAAATTATGATCCTGTTCATAAATAAAGTAAAGTGCTTCTTCCGACAACGCTCTTTTCTCCTTATTACTCTTCCTCTAGTCATTGTATTTATGTAGTAACATAAAAGTACACCCAAGGTAAAGCGATCTTCATTCATCTTTTAGGTGACTAATGGAAATGCCTATAGACTATTAGGGTTACTAAGTTTCCGCCTCTTTTTCTATAACACTTTACTATCAATGATTAAATGTCTTGGATGTGATGTAAGAATTATTCAACCGCACTTCAAAACGAACGTCTATGGAGACGTCATACATTTATGGGAACCATTATACCATCCATACTCTGAAAGTGGGTGACTTGATTATAGCTGTGAGGTAATGAAAATTTATAGGAAGGTCATAAATGATTCTTT
>NC_089781.1:14167880-14172880 GCF_040412425.1 Macrobrachium rosenbergii
TTTTAAATCTATCCTTTTATAACTAATAATATATATATATATATATAAATATATATATATATATATATATATATATACATATATATACATTTACATATATATACAGTATATATATATATATATATATATATATATATATATATATATATATATATATATATATATATATATATATATATATATACATGTATATATTTATTAATATTATTTCAAATATTTTAAATCTATCTTTTTATATACAATAATATATATATATTTTTATATATTTATATAATATCTTTTATATATATATATATATATATATATATATATATATATATATATATATATATATATATATATATATATATATATATATAGGTATCGGTCATTTCTTCGAAAACAGATCTTCGAAAACAGGTCTTCGAAAACAGATCTTCGAAATCAAAAACTTTGAAGTACAATAACTTCGAAGTACAATAACTTCGAATAGCATAATCTTCGTAGTATACTACTTCGACATGCCACTTTCTTCAAATCACCAATTTGTCACTTCTCTCTCTCTCTCTCAATCCCATTTAAAAGGAGTAGAAGGCAGAATAAAGAGGAAAACCCTAACTTACCCTCAACTACCCAAGTAGGTTTGCTTAGCGACACATGGTCCAGGTATCCCAAAAAATAGGAAACAAAGAATGTGATGTTTTTATTTTTTTATTTTTTGAAGGATAATCAAAAACACTTGCATTAAAATTTTTATTAAAACAAAATAATTAAAAAGCAATTGTCAGGACAATTTCTATCAGAAGTTATATAAACATAAATCATTGTTTAGAACTTGAGGTTGTGGGAAATTCCACGTAGATAGTCTATTATGTCAGTTGAATCGTCAAAAGAGGAGACGAGGTTCTTGAGACGGTCTGTACTGGCTTTGTATTTCTTCGACATCTTCTGGAACTCAAAACCGCTATTTATGCGTTCTAGGTTTACTTCATTTAAAGATTGTTCCCTTTTAAGTGCACTTAAGAATTTCCATATAGTTGGATGATAAGAAGAAACTTGCTGTAAGAATCCTCTATGCCAGCCCTCGACTGAATTATTCGTTTTGGGTAAATCTTTTTCCACTCTCTCGAAGCATGACCACATATCAACATTACAATTGGGAGCTCGACGTCTTCCCCTTCTGTCAGGACGCCTAATCCAATTGTCTTCGAAGTAATCGAGAACACTATCTGCCTCGCCAGGAATGATATTTTCATCGATAAGCAAATTGAAACCTTCAACAACTCTGTTTGGTGACAAAAAGGCAAGCGCTGAGAGCACACGTATACTTAAAGCATATTCGGCATCAGTGTCATAAAGCGATTTTAGTCCACACGCACAAAGTTTCCTATATATACATTGACAAAAATGAAAGAAACAGCCATAGTTAGCAATCTGTGGAAATTCTGAGTTGATCGCATTTATCATCCCAGGTTCAAAATCAATCAAAATTGAATCGCTGGCCAAGTTAGGAGCAAGTACTTTAATTTCTTTCCACACTTCGATGTAAGTTTGTTCTCTTTTATTCGGCAGCAATGCATAGATGAATGGAATTGTAAGTCCATTTTTGACACCATGAACAGTATACAGTTGTTCGAAAATAGATGGCACCGTTTTAAATGTCCCGTCAGCATATAAATGGCGGCAGGTAGACAGAACTTGCAAATTGCGTGCAGTTGAAAAAATTAGAATTCTGTCGTCTGAGGCACCAGAATCAAACATTAGGAATGGGTCACCATTATTGGTTTTTGTTTGGTCATCCGTAAAAACTAAATCCCTCCTATGCAAAGGCATAACTAATCCGATATCCTCTTTCTGCCTAACACGCCGCACTGTCCTTTTTATGCTACTTGTGGTAGGTAATGCAACTGCAGCTGCTTGCGAAACTTGTGACGCTACATCCGAAATTATTACGTGTGGTGCTTCCCGACTGTTTTTTGCTTTATCCTTTACATCCTCAATAAATCTGAAAACTTCCACACTTTCTGGATCACCGGCATGATTATGTTGTTTGGGTTCCTTTTTCACTTCATTTTCAATCGTTATCGTACGGCTCTTACATTTGTTTTCAAAATCCTTACACTTCCAGTACGTTTTATTCTCTACACTTTTGTCTTTAACAAACAAATATCCGTTTAACAGGAGCATTGGCTTTCCTTTTGAACTTTTTACAAATTCAGCCATCTCCTTAAAGGGTGCTTCCACTGCGAAAAATATATTGAACTAAAGAGAAAGCAAACGTTAGTTTGTTTTCGCACATTAGCGTGAAATTGGTGATTTGAAGAAAGTGGCATGTCGAAGTAGTTTACTACGAAGATTATGCTATTCGAAGTTATTGTACTTCGAAGTTTTTGATTTCGAAGATCTGTTTTCGAAGATCTGTTTTCGAAGAAATGACCGCAAACCACACATCACACACACACACACATGCACACACACACACACACACATATATATAATATATATATATATATATATATATATATATATATATATATATATATATATATATATATATGTATGTATGTATGTATGTATATAGTACAATTGTCACATTGGCAACCTCAGGAAAACATTAAGGACTCGTAAACGATGGGGGACCTCTTTATGAAGATCACTAAAAGAAGTAATTTTATGCACTACACTAAACGTAAATATCGTAGAACGGTAGATATTTAATTCCTCCAGAATTATATGGCTTTTTTAACATTTTCATTACTGATAAATTCCACATATGATATACATAACAAACGTTTCCATATAACAAAAAGCTTTTAGCAACACGTTTTTCGCAAAACCAATGAAATAACTATAGTAAATAAAAATAACGGTTTTCCCTTGATTACTTGTATGATTTGTTTCACATGCTTCGTTAACTCCACGTTGAAAACAATTTCATTTGAGTATTCAGCATTTAGTTCCATGATTGCTTATATCACTGTAATCGTTTTTGAATTCGTGTATATCACTTGAATCATGCCTTTGATGGGCATGTATCCTACTCATATCAAAATCACTTTCATATGCTAACATACTATCTACGCATAGACACGTACACACACACACACATACCATGTCATTTACACACACACGGATACCATGTCATTTACAGGGACAGTTGCATACTATATATAATCATTTGGGATTAGCCTTAGCATATATATATATTATAGGTATGTAAATATGTATATATACATACATATATATATATATATATATATATACAATATATATATATATATATATATATATATATATATATATATATACATATACATAATATATATATATATATATATATATAACTGTTTTGCAATCAATAGGTTAACATATGCATTAATGGTTAAAATATTTTAAAATTTCCTGTCTCTTGTCTTTACAAGTGCAACCGAAGTGTTAAATTATATTGTTTTTTGTTCATTGCCAATCGATATGTTGTCTATTCTTGAGTAGTCAGAATCTTCAACATGCTCTTATATGAAACACTGACCGACTTATTATGCATCTTAGCAATGGAATAACTCATCTCTCTCTCTCTCTCTCTCATTCTCTTATTTCATCTTCAATGGAATCTCTCTCTCTCTCTCTCTCTCTCTCTCTCTCTCTCTGAAACTAGTGGCCCTTAATATTATCTTCTCTGATAATTTCCATTTATAATTTAAATATCGTTAGTGGTTTATCAGAAAACTGCATGTTACACCATGACTACAGTAATGATGTTTTGTTTTCTATATTGATATACATAATAATTTATTATTAAAAGTAACAAAAAGATAACATTCTCACAGTTTTTATCATAACATCTGATAGTGCAACCAACCAAATCGATTAACTGTTGGGTATACGATTCGCGCTATAGGTGAACAGATGAAATTTATTGGCAATATATTTTTTTTCATCAGTATTTGTTTTATCATAATATTACGATAATTAAAAAAATTACTGTACTTCCGACAAGTAATTAATATTGAGTTAAGATTGCCTTCGTGATTTTTGTACATAAAAGTTAGCTCTGCAAATATTTTTCGTCCTTTTCAGCTTTCTAACTGAAGAAATCTTATCCAAGCCTAGATTACGCAACGAAATCTAGAAGCATAAACATGTATTTTGATCTTAAATGTCTCTACCACAATCGGTATTGCCTTGGTTCCTCCTGGACCAAGTTAACTGCAAGCAGGCTATCCCCTTCAGGTAAACGAGTTATTCGTTGGATGAGTGGGTTCCGCGCTCAGCTAGCACTCTGCTGCCCACGAGTTCGAATCTCCGACCGGCCAGGAAGAATTAGAGGAATTTATTTCTGGTGATAGAAATTCATTTCTCGCTATAATGTGGTTCGGATTCCACAATAAGCTGTAGGTCCCGTTGCTAGGTAACCAATTGGTTCTTAGCCACGTAAAATAAATCTAATCCTTCGGGCCAGCCATAGGAGAGCTGTTAATCAGCTCACTGGTCTGGTTAAACTAAGATATAGTTATTTACCTTCAGGTAAACGTAGGTTTGGCACGGCGTGAGGAGAGAGTTGACACATTGGCTTAATTAACATTTTCCTATGCTGTTTTAAGCAAGAATTAATTACCATAATACCCTTAATTATTAGATAACTTTTGCAAATAAAATCTTCTTTTAAATACCACAAGGATGTCTGAAATAGCGATTGACAGTATCTACGGCACCGCTGTTTCACCCTCCCGATACCGTCTTTTAACCAAGTACTCTTGCATCCCTTCTTCAAACTATATGAACGAGTTTATGTGAAATGATAATGTGCTAAGGGAAGGAATATTAATTTCAAAATTGATATTAAAATCATTACATAGGAGAGAGATCTTCAGAATACTTCATGGTCGTTTCAACGCCTACGTCAGGAAAATAAGAAATCCGGCAATTACTGGAATCAGGTACGGAAGTGAAAACAGGTCCGTCTACGAAGCCGATACATAGAATAGGCTTGCACTTTTTACAGCATGGTTCATTTTACTATA
>NC_089781.1:14177880-14180380 GCF_040412425.1 Macrobrachium rosenbergii
TACGCATGCGTCGAATAAATGGCGAGACGGAAGGAGCATCGTCGCAACCATCTCTCGGTAAATCAAGAGATCAAAAGAATAATCCAACACAAACATCACAACTGCACGTTTTCTGGATTCTGACGTCTCCCCGATCGGGATAAATATAGTGAAACACACACAGAATAAGTCTCTCTATTTAATATCATTGTTTTCTTTCGTGGTACTGAAGAAAACCTGCAAGAGTCGTGCGGTTAATCTAACAAAATCACATTACACTTCTTTTTTCTTTCGAGAAGGATTACTGTCAATAGGCACTTGCTCTTCAGGCTAACACAGGCAGCCTAGATTGGATTAGGACGTGTCTATTGCATTTTACTTACGTATCTGGTAAACAATGAACAGTAATCTCTGCATATACATATACTGTACATATATATATATATATATATATATATAATATATATATATATATATATATATATATATATATATATATATATATATATATATATATATATATATATATATATATATATCACTAAGTCCACGTCGGAAGGTGAGTGAAAACCGGGACTTTGAACAAGTACTTTCGTAGTTTATTCTACATTTTCAAGTTCACAGTGTGAACTTGAAAATGTAGAATAAACTACGAAACGTGCTTGCCGTGGACTTAGTGATATTCTCAAGCACACGTTCCTTCGTGCTGTATTGATATACATATATATATATATATATATATATATATATATATATATATATATATATATATATATATATATATATATAAATAATATATATATATATATATATATATATATATATATATATATATATATATATATATATATGTATATATAATATATTATGTGTGTGTGTGTGTGTGTGTAATGGAGAGAGAGAGAGAGAGAGAGAGAGAGAGAGAGAGAGAGAGAGTTGCCATCTCCATTCCGTACCTAAAAGATCTTATGATCCGACTGCTAGGTCACATTTTGGTGGTCACCCATTCAAGCACTGGCCAATCCGAAAGCTGTCTAAACTCACTTATTAAATAGTCAGTAGAATAGGGAAGGGTTTACTGCCATCGTCAAGGAAATCATGAATTCCATTACTGCTAGTTCACACACAAACACTATCTATAACATATATCTATATATATATATATATATATATATATATATATATATATATATATATATATATATATATATATATATATATATATATATATATATATATACATATATATATATATATATACACATACATACATATGAAGAGCATGTGAAAACATTCATGGCTAATTAGCCATATACTAAAAAAAAGAAATTTCATGTCAGCATATTTGTCGACTAAGATGGCAAAATGTAACATTCTGGTTATACTGAATATATCTCCAGTTTTAATATACGTAAATTAAAAATCCAAACGATAAGTGTTTCGGTCATAATCTCTTTAATAAATAACTAATGATTCCTAATCATTAGCCAGATAATAGGTTCAATTCAGCATAATTACTCACTTCAGGCTTCCGGAAGTTGATTAACACTCGGATAATCATTTTGGGACGTGGAAGTTTTAATTAGCAGTGTTTAATATTCCACAGAGGCATCTACTTCTAAAAAAACACACACACACGCACAAAGGTTTAATTATCACAGACGAGTTAATTGTGAAATATGGCAATCTCAGATTTAAAAATAAATGAAAGCAAGGAAAAAATGTTTTAGTTGTCTTTAAGATTATAAGCTTGTTTACAGGCAATCTAAACGAGCATTCATTATAAGAAAGGAATAAGTTTACTCCAAAGTTTACTCCATGTAATTCAATTACCTAATTTAAGAACCTAAATTGCCATTGTAGCCGGAATTTGACTACATAATTCATAAAAGTATTTAATAATTTGCATTAGATTTATAATAATTCAAATACAATGGCGGAAATATTGGTGTGGTGGATTTCCTGAGCCCGTATCTTTAAAATATGTACTCTTAACCCATGCGTTTGCTTATTCTGTTAATAGTTTTACAACATTCATGTTATTTTCTTTACTTCGGTTTTTATCAGGCAATTCCTCTCAGAAAAAAAAATTGAAAACTATAATGTAAAGGAAATAAGTAAGTTAGAACCGAAAGGACTGGAGGCGCACATACAAACATGCAGACACTCAAACAAACAGACCTAAGTAGCTACGCTTTGCTTTCACTTCGTAAATTGGAACGGTTTCCACCTTTGATTGCGCTTGCAAATAACCATTCAACTTAGCAGAAGAGAGCCGTAGAAAGTCCTGAAAACATGTTTACCTCCCCAGTCTTGATGGAAGAGATACAACGTGTTCCCTCCGCCATCAAGGGATTTGGTGGTATCTTACACAAACACCTATATGATGGATGGCAGAATCAAAATCATGGTAACCGTTTACCGAGCAGGTGTCTGCGCATGTTTTCTTAGATATTCTATCTGTAATCTATTATGCGTTTTCAAAAGACTATATATTGTAAGAAATTGTATTAAGGTAGAG
>NC_089781.1:14182880-14202880 GCF_040412425.1 Macrobrachium rosenbergii
TATGCTAGTAATATTCGTAATGTTCTATTCTTAAGGAGAAAGCAATGTTATATTAAAGTGACTTTTTTATTATACCTTCAATAAATCGGAATATCCTAAGTTCATTATATTAAATATATAACACATGGCTAAAACAGAAGCTTCTATCATTACTTCCCAAGATAAAACTTAATCTGCAAACAGAATATTGCGATGCATACCAGGATTTCATCATCTGTTATGTTTATACGAAAACTTCATCCGTTAAATATTATAATTCCCTGTGGAATTAAAGACGCATTATGCCTGACTCCACTAATACTCGTATTCTCATAGGAATTTCATACATTTCTCCCATGCTATTTACCTGATAATTTCAGCTATATACCAGAGAAATTCAGCACTTCATTGCATATCTTTTTTTTAAGACTTCCACAAATATACGAACTGTTTTGTCACTGCAAGTACATCAGTATATACAGTAATTCTACCAACTTTACTTAGCCATTCCTAATATCAGAGGCATACTGAGATTATATCATACGGAGACCAGATGATGTAACGAAACGCAACGCCGTATTTCAAAGAAAAAAGAGTTATGACGTGTATAGATTTAAAGCACACATATGAAATTGTAATAAACCTGTTACTTGGTTCTGGACCATATTTAAGTTTTCTAAGATATGAAACAGAATAACTTACAAAAAGTATTCTACTTTATTGAATTACTGATGAGAGAGAGATGGGAACTAGTAAGGAAATTTCCCTGGAGATTGAGGACAGCAAGTAAAAAGTGCTACTCAAACAAGTCCCATTTCCTTTGAACTTTCAGTGACTTAGCTTTAAAGTTAGAAAAGTTATATTTTTTCATCAGTATCTTGATACGTTACAGTATAAAAATTAAATTAATTTAGCTTTGTAGTTCAATAAAGAACGTCTAAACAAGACGATTTTTATCGTGATTTTAAAGAAAGTTCTTCAAAGTACTGTTATACTGTAGAGTCAGTGTCTTTCCCAGTTGTTTCCTCCACAATCCTGATTTCCTTTTGCGGGCGTCCACAAAATATAATTCATTTCGTGCTCCCCTTTCCACCTCTTAGGCATCAGAAGAGCTGCAGGCGAAGTGAAATAACTATCTTGATTAAATAATAGCTAAAGGAGCTGCAGGCGAAGTGAAATAACTATCTCGATTAAATAATAGAAAAAAGAGCTGCAGGCGAAGTGAAATAACTATCTCGATTAAATAATAGTTAAAAGAGCTGCAGGCGAAGTGAAATAACTATCTCGATTAAATAATAGCTAAAAGAGCTGCAGACGAAGTGAAATAACTATCTCGATTAAATAATAGTTAAAAGAGCTGCAGGCGAAGTGAAATAACTATCTCGATTAAATAATAGTTAAAAGAGCTGCAGGCGAAGTGAAATAACTATCTCGATTAAATAATAGTTAAAAGAGCTGCAGGCGAAGTGAAATAACTATCTCGATTAAATAATAGCTAAAGGAGCTGCAGGCGAAGTGAAATAACTATCTCGATTAAATAATAGTTAAAAGAGCTGCAGGCGAAGTGAAATAACTATCTCGATTAAATAATAGTTAAAAGAGCTGCAGGCGAAGTGAAATAACTATCTCGATTAAATAATAGTTAAAAGAGCTGCAGGCGAAGTGAAATAACTATCTCGATTAAATAATAGCTAAAAGAGCTACAGGCGAAGTGAAATAACTATCTCGATTAAATAATAGTTAAAAGAGCTGCAGGCGAAGTGAAATAACTATCTCGATTAAATAATAGTTAAAAGAGCTGCAGGGGAAGTGAAATAACTATCTCGATTAAATAATAGCTAAAAGAGCTGCAGACGAAGTGAAATAACTATCTCGATTAAATAATAGCTAAAAGAGCTGCAGGCGAAGTGAAATAACTATCACGATTAAATAATAGCTAAAAGAGCTGCAGGCGAAGTGAAATAAGTATCTCGATTAAATAATAGCTAAAAGAGCTGCAGGCGAAGTGAAATAAGTATCTCGATTAAATAATAGCTAAAAGAGCTGCAGGCGAAGTGAAATAACTATCAAGATTAAATAATAGCTAAAAGAGCTGCAGGCGAAGTGAAATAAGTATCTCGATTAAATAATAGGTAAAAGAGCTGCAGGCGAAGTGAAATAACTACCTCGATTAAATAATAGCTAAAAGAGTTGCAGGCGAAAAGAAATAACTATCTCGATTAAATAATAGCTAAAAGAGCTGCAGGCGAAGTGAAATAACTATCTCGATTACATAATAGCTAAAAGAACTGCAGGCGAAGTGAAATAACTATCTCGATTACATAATAGCTAAAAGAACTGCAGGCGAAGTGAAATAACTATCTCGATTAAATAATAGCTAAAAGAGTTGCAGGCGAAAAGAAATAACTATCTCGATTAAATAATAGCTAAAAGAGCTGCAGGCGAAGTGAAATAACTATCTCGATTAAATAATCGCTAAAAGAACTGCAGGCGAAGTGAAATAACTATCTCGATTAAATAATAGCTAAAAGAGCTGCAGGCGAAGTGAAATAACTATCTCGATTAAACAATAGCTAAACTTAGTTGAAAAATACTACATCCTTTCTTTTTATATTTGTTTTGTTTCTTATTCAGATTTTGCTACATGACATTTTCTCCGTGAGGGAAAACAAGTCTTTTTAGCTTCGAGCGTCAACCAAGGACTCAGTTTCCTAGAAATATATTAGGCTAGAACAGAAATGCCATTGGTTTATCGAAAATGGAAGCCGTACCGACAGAGCCACAAACAGAAGGCAAAATCAGACCACGACATTTCCCTTCCCCGAAGATGATATCCCTGGTGATATCGAAAACTGAATGGGGTACTGGGTCCTGCCCGTAAAGGTTATCTCCAAAATTCTGATAAAGAGGACTAGGGGGTTTTATCTCGCTGCTTATTTGTGCTTAATGCAATCGCTATAAACATCATTAAACTTATTACTGTGTTGGTAAACGATTACTTTGATATTTTTCTTGACTGGTGGAACTGTTTAAGTCTCACATAAGCTATTTAATTAAGATATACCGGAAAGATTCTGAAAAATGCTATACATGAAAAAAGACCACGAAAGTATAAATTTTTATGGGAATTAGAAAGGTAGATTTTCAGTTGAGTGAAATACAGCATAAAATTTTAAAAAATGAAAATGGAAATTACCACGAAATTATAACTTCATGCTGATTAAGAATTCCTCTAAGATGACGAAACAACCAAAAGGACTTATTCGAAGCCAACGATAACCGTGGCATACCGATAAGCTCTCCTTTACACAATCCCTGATGGCATTCGAAACCGTTTTCTCGAGCTTCGTTGGACTTAAAGCGTGCATCACCGGCTCTACCATGAACGGTTTGATTGAGATTTACTGGTACTGCTGATGAAGGATTTTACCCGGAAGGCACTATATATGTTAAAACCGAAATTTCTGAATATATCTAAGCAAATAATAGTAATCATAACTTTCAGCAATAAAAAAATAATAATGATATATAGATAGATCGACAAGTTATGTAAGTACAATGATTTGGACATACGAGAACAGAAGGCAAAATAAGGCATGTTGTCCTAACACTATACCTTCATGTTATATTTATTATTTTAGTCATTCAATGTTTACGTTGTTATCATATTAAAAACTCCGTCACGGATGGTATAAAAGTAATTAATAGTTGAATGCCAAACTACAAAAATGTGAAGAAACGAAAAAAACACAAATAGAGAACAAAAGATGACACTGAACGTGAACAATCTAAGGCAAAAATTACAAAATTTATGAAAAGGGGTTTCGGCAACCCTCCGCCCACGTTTCAAAGGTGCAATCAGCCAAGTAGTTGCAGTGACTGAGTGGTACTTCAAGCGATGTATTGGAACAAGAAAAAAGACCAGACAAGAACAGAGACACAAAGACTGTACAATGAATCATTTCCAGCTACCGCCTCTCTTCCACCCTAACCTTGAATGTTCTTTTACAATTATCTTGGGAGAGGTTTTGTTAGCTGACTGGTGAGGGAGGAACAATGATCTCAACCAACCGTGCAAATTGAGTGATTACGAACGAGGGCGCTGAGATGTCAGGGAACGGGTATCCTTCTTTTGCAATGCCCTCTTTTCGAGTTAGAAGGCACTCCATGATAGTTACATTGCAGTATTTAATGTTAGGTGCAAATGCTTTTGACTTCATGGGTAGATTGCGTTATGTTCAATAACAGACTTGATTTATTAATATATCAGTGCATAGGAATTTAAGAATCATACACACGCAGATATACATACAGACAGAGAGACTAATATATTTACCTACTAATTCTCATATATACTTATCTTTTAGCTATCCTGATTAATTTTTCATTAGCTAGTCAAATTCAAAGAAAAGCTCACTATTAGAATAGTTTTTCTCTTGTTTTCTTAAGGATGACAGAATTTAACGTTATTAAGAGTTATAAAGCTGCATGTTATAACACTGAATATTGTTCATAGCATGTGACAGCCATATACTGCATAATTTTTACACTTCAGGAGTCAATACTTCCTCCTTAAAAAAGGTAATAATAAATTGCCAGCAAACTGTAGGAGGCCTATTTATTCACATGTTTCTCAAACAGATTTTTCTGCTTATATGTAGAGCTTTGAAAATTCTTCTTATAAATTTTTCAAAATTTCTCCGTATTATCACTGTGGTTTGCATAATTACTTGCAAGAAAAAATATGGTATGTTTAGGTATATGCAAGTCCTAATTTCAGCGTTCTTAAAAAAGACCCTTCTCAATTTTCGATACCATGTCTAACTTCAGCTATACTTTGGTTTTCTTCATCGTAATTTCCCAGTGGAAGAAATTCAACCATTTGCACCAATGGTAGAATTAAAAGGATAGGGTGACAATATTCATTTAATTACCCAGGATTTCATATTACATAGAAAGTCAATATACTGTTCATATATATGACCTCTTGCAAGTCAAAAGAGAGAAGTTCAACCTCACAAAGTAAATTCGTTACCTATAAAGAAATTTTTATGTCACTTTCTGCTGGCAGCAGCGATGAGAGAGAGAGAGAGAGAGAGAGAGAGAGAGAGAGAGAGAGAGAGAGAGAGAGAGCATCATATTTAAGGGTAATATATGAAACTGGAAAATGCATCTGCTTCCCAATACTAACTTATGGGAAATTCCTTTTAGTGTTGTGTCCTAAATTTCTGCTGAAGGGAAGTTTATGGCCACGGCTGAGGCTTCTCAATCCAGCGTTTCCTTCCCTGATGAGAAACGTTTGACTTACTTACAGACCGAAAGGGGGTCACTACTTATTTAGAAAGATATAATTTTTTTTACGGAAAGAAAATACGATTATTACCACACCTTTTCATAAACAAATATAATCACTATTTGTGAATTTTACCAATCTCGCGTTCTTTAAAAACGTTGAATTATTTATTGCACCTTCGCAGTATCTTCAACCAATTAAGTATTTTTAATGTTCATAATATTTTTCATGGATAAATTGAACAATCATATTTTTGCAACATATAAGTTAAAGATTAATAAATAAATTGCAACCTTTTATTTCTTTTTCTCATCAGCTGTATTTTTTATCAGTTCAAAATAAATTGCCATTTCAATTGGTTAACTGTTTTACAACCATATAAATAGTATGAGAATAATACATGCAATGTGTTTAAAGGAAAGGAATTGATAAATTATTGAAAAAAGGAATTTATATATACCCCTATTAGACGTCTGATCCCAGAAATTGGTATGGTTTTCAATTAAAGTTTTTATAGGTATGATATTTTCATAAAATGTCCCATGAAATATCAGAAAATGTCACATTCTTTTAACTGTGCGAATGTGTTCGAGAAACACTACCGACGACAAGCAGTTAAAGATGTTAAGATGTTATACATTCTTCCTTGGGTCTAAAGTACTCACTATCCTTCAACATGTTCATGCATCGTTCTAAAACAACATTAAAATGTTCACTGCCATGAATAAATATAAGTGCGCTAATAAACACACGCGCGCACACACACACACACACACACACACACACACACACACACACACACACACACACGCATACATATTATATATATATATATATATATATATATATATATATATATATATATATATATATATATATATATATATATATATATATATATATATATATATATATATATATATATATATATATATATATATATATATATATGCGACATGAACGAAAATGTATTATGTCATAATTGAAACAAAATGAGAAACTTCTGTTTTAAAGAATGTAGAAGTCAAACATCTCTCTCCAAGATGGTACAGAAAATGCAACAGGAAAGTGAACGCAGTTATTCTATTAAAATCATAAAAAGAAAGTACGCATCTCCGCATTAGCACTACAATTCAAGATGTTACTGGTCACTGAATACCCCTAAATTTCACTTTTGCGCACTAAAACATCTGAGTAAACCTTAAACGTTCAGTCCAGTTAAAATGAGAAGTAATTTGTCTTTTTGTGAACAATAAAAAACAGACTTCATGAAATTTACAAAGGTTATAAATCAGTTGGTTGAGAGCAGAGTAAATCATGTTTGTTTAATAGCATTCCAAAGGCAAATCCGAAGCGTGGAACGCTTTTTTTGTACTCATGCATATTCGAATGTTTTATAACCGGACAAGCAAAAGCAGTCGACCATATGTAGCTATCAATTCGTATTTTGGGAATTGCTAAAAGTTTTACTGAGTTTCAATGGCGATAACTTAAAGGATCATATTCTGTGAAGTTGTGTCATTTCATATATTTTTCTCCGTATATCCCAAACGCCATTTCATATATTTTTCTATGGATGCCGTGATAGTATGTATATATATATATATATATATATATATATATATATATATATATATATATATATATATATATATATATATATATATATATATATTTGTGGCAGAGTTCATGCCATGGTTTTCCTTTAACAAATTGGAAGTTTAGATTTCCATATTACAATTCCATTCTGTTAAAGGATGCCTAATCACAGATTTCCTTTACTTCCAATACTGACATTATATATATATATATATATATATATATATATATATATATATATATATATATATATATATATATATATATATATATATATATATATATACATACATATGTGTGTGTCTGTGTCTGTGCTTTTGATCTTATTTTATATTCAACAGAATCAAACCATTATTACGTATTTTATTCTCAACAGTTTCCAAAACATTTGCAATCACAATTAAGGTATAATGACCTGCAAAGCACGACTTCGGGAATAATAAAAAAAATTTATCACCGTCCCCACCCCACATTTTCCCAACACCGTTGTTTTTATCTGCTTTCTTTGTCGAGTAAAAACACCCTTCATGCATCACCTTCGTTCCCAGATTAGAACTTCCCGGGGCGGTAATGGCTTTGCGAGGTAGTGGATTATAACCACTGATGCAAGAAGTAATAATAAAACATGAAACGTCATTAAGCCAACGAGAACTAAAATCGCGCCTTTTTGTGCGTCGCTTAATGCTCATTTTACCTCCCCCTTCAGACACTGCTTGGAAAAATATTTATATTTAAATATAAAGTAACGAACAAACTGCTGGAGACATAAAAATGTAGAGATAATAAAAGCATTTGGGTAAAAATTCGGAGGAGAATAATGGATAGAAACAGTATAATGAATATGAGTTGGAGAATAAGTTAGAAGAAAAAATAGGTTGTTCTTATGAAGAGAGAGATCAATGAGGATAATAAACCAAATGAAAAGACAAGTAAGATAATTAAATAAGTAAGAGAAACAGTAATTTATAAAAACCTATTTGTAAATTTTAGTTAACTTTCTCAGTCTCGTTTGGTTTCCCCTCTTTGAAGGCCATTGTTTTACCTTAGTGGAATCCTTTCAGTTAGGTGAATATGTATACCTATACCCGAAATATATTCCGATATTATTCCATCAAAGTGCATTCATTTATACGTGCAGCGTTGAAGCTTTGAATTCAGTTCAATTGTATTCATTTCATTAATGCTTCTGCCAATAAATCTGATTTAAATTTCGTTCCTTTTGTTTATGTCAATTATAAATGCTTTTTCTGTTTACGTCAAGTTTTAATGGCTCTACGTCTAAGGTTTCCATTACTTATATTATAAACCAAAGACATACTTGACACATTATTTTAATTTAATCACAAGGGCGCTCTCTCTCTCTCTCTCTCTCTCTCTCTCTCTCTCTCTCTCTCTCTCTCTCTCCTCCTCCTCTGATATATGGTAACTGCTAATCAAGTATGTTTCTGTAAGTTGAAAAGTGACCTAAAACCTCCCTAAGTTGAATACTAATAGCTCTCATGAGTTTTCAGGCTCTATACTCAAAGCGATTTGCGGGAATTCAAATTGCCTGAGTAATTATGATTTTATTGCTAAAAGCAAGGGATGTTTGATTAAGAGATCTTACGTACCAAGGACTAAGATTTACTATTCTACTTTCCGTTCTCACTTTTCCTAAGAAGTTATCGGATTGTTAATATCAATGTGCACTGAGACTTAATTTACGAAGCAGAAAGGCTAAAAAAAGACGTATAATCTTTGACATTTTTTAATGGGGAGACGAGAATAAGTCATTTGATTTTGTTTTTCATTATGTCGATAACGGCCAAGAATATTTCGTTATTTCACCTTGTTATATTTTCTAAACTGAAGTTTGCCCTGCTTTAAAGTAGAAAGGCCCTTGCAATAACGACTAACTGTCGGGTGCAGGCTCCAAACCAATTGAATATTGATAGTGAGCCTACGAGTCAATTTCCATTCGCACGACAGGCCTTCAGGAAGTCTTTGTTTAACGTTTCTCTTTGTGGATGGAGTTTCCGCAACGGTTGCTGAAGTACGCGAATCGCCTGTGGTGTCGACGTATTGAAATCGACGGCACAGATTTTTAGAAAAATAAACAGGGGAAAAAAAAAAAACTGGGACGTATTTCAATACAATAGTTTCAGCAAAGAACAGAAATAAATTTCATCTTATACTTTTTTTAGTAAAGATGATCACAGAGACAAAAAGAGATTAGCAGAATAAAAATTATATTACATGTTACAATGCATAAAAATTAAAACCAAACTGATATCAAGTCTTATCCTTACAGTTACGCTATAAGGTAATGTTTCCTTTAGGTGCAGAATTACCAAAAATCTTTCATTCGACGACCTAATTAAAATTATCGATCCAACTTATTATCTAAGATAGATTCGGATTGAAATTACAAGCGGTATATTTCAGAGCTGCTGGAAGGAAGAAGAGGAACTCGGACTAGTTTAAAGCCACACAAGAAAACCACTAAAGACAACAAAAATAAATAAAATATCCACCAAAGTTTTTTCGAAGCAATCGAGTTTTCTGTAAAGCCGCTACAGCGTATAATCAAGGCCACCGAAAACAGATCTATCTTTCGGTGTTCTCGGTATAATGCTACATGAGACGCGACCCATGAAACTTTAACCAAGGCCCGATGGTGGCCTATCCTATATCGTTGCCAGAAGACGATTATGGCTAATTTTAACCTTAAATCAAATAAAGATTTCTGAGGCTAGAGGGCTGCAATTTGGTATGTTTGATGATTGGAGGGTGAATGATCAACATACCAATTTGCAGCCCTCTAGCCTCAGTAGTTTCTAAGATCTGAGGGCGGACAGAAAAAGTGAGGGCAGAAAAAAGTGCGGACGGATAAACCAAGAAGGCACAATAGTTTTCTTTTACAGAAAACTAATAACGGCAAGAGTCAATCGAGTCACTTACCTTATCTCCCTAAAGTGTTTAGTATCTAGAATTAAACCAAATGTAATCGATTCTACATGTACGCTTATGAGAAATAACCTCCGACTGGGAAGTATACTTACAGAGTGATTACTTCAGTGCTCTGAGTTCTAATGAATAAATTATTTCTTTATAATTTTTATTCTTTTGGAAAAAACTGCTTCTTAACGGGAGGATTAAAATTTGTATTCTTATCATTGTGCAATAACGACTGCTATTACTGTGCATATCTAAACATTCTCGACTTGAAAATCGTCAACCACATTGTATCCATTAAGAAAATGCTACAGTCCTTGCTGGTATAAATGACACATTTCTAAAATATGGGGAACCTGGTCACCTTGCGTATCCAGGAAGAATTTGGGTATTATCCTGAAAGATGAGATTGTATTTTTTCAGCTCAGAAATTTCTGGGAAATATTGACGAGAAAGCCGCTTTATACACACTCATTTATATATATATATATATATATATATATATATATATATATATATATATATATATATATATATATATATATATAAACAAAAATACAATGGCTTTTCAAAACGAGGATACGGCATTTAACTTAGCCACATCGGGATAATTAATTAAATCATATGTCCAATGAATAGGAATAAAAAGGATATAGAAGCACGCATTGCCATACATACAGACAGACACACACACACACACACACACACACACACATATATATATATATATATATATATATATATATATATATATATATATATATACTATATGTGTGTATACATAAATATTTATTATATATATGGCAAGCAATGCTATCGTGAATGTGTAACAGGACGTGTTCTCAAACAGCAACTTATCCTCACCTCCAATTGTGGCTTCTCGAAGGGGCAGGGAACAAAGGTGGGTAAAGCAGCACAAATCTTCCATTGTTTCTGAAAAAAAAAAATAAGAAAGGGATGTAGGAAAAGAACAAAATGTCGTACTTTTAAGAGGTGATCTTTTCAACCATCTTGTCATCTGTTTAAAACATGTTTTTATCATCATTATTTCTGATTATCCATCATTAGCCAAACCTTGTTTACCTCTTTAGGTCATTGAAAAAAAAAACAAATGCTTTATTGCAATCAATAAGCAAACCACACACTTTCCCATTCTTTCAGTTTTATCTTCAAGATAATCAGTTTCCAGCTGCAGTTCAGCGTTTTCCAAATTGCAAAAAGTCTGGCAACCGCTTTAATGCAATGTTCTAAGGATAATTCACATAATTTATCGACCAAATGTCCATGCTGGGTAGCTGGAAAGGAATGAGGAGGAGGAAAAGTGACTGAAATGATTGAAAATTCAATATGGTTTCTAACTTTGTCTTTTCTAATTTCGTTTTATTCTCTATTCTCTGCTCTATAAATGTCATAATTTGACATTTATAAAGCTAAACGCTACATGAAATGATTCATTAGCTGAATATATCCTTAACAATATTCTCTATTCTCTGCTCTATAAATGTCATAATTTGACATTTATAAAGCTAAACGCTACATGAAATGATTCATTAGCTGAATATATCCTTAACAATAAGTACCTAAGTCACTTAAATATTTTCTCAAGGAAACATGAACACCCCCACAAATATTTTCTTTGCGTGAACAATTTTCTTTATTTTGTGAGAATTAAGTATGATATCAAATGCCGGGTAAAATTACGTTGGTAGAATTCATTCGGTCCTAAATAAACTTGATTCTTAGAATGATAAATATCAGTGATAACTAAAACACACTACAGGTTAATGCAATACAAAATAAAATATAATGATTTTCAGTTATGAGATGATAAAAACAGGGACTGACGAACATCGTTGAAACTAATGCAACACATCTACGATAATAGAATTCATACACATTTATAATAATACTGAACTTTTAAATAATGATAACAATATAGAAAAGGACGTTAAAATATATTTTTAATAAAAATTCAAGAAAAAACATTGTAACGTACTTATACTGCGGATAAACACTCCATCTTACATGATGAACATGGGAAATTATCGGTGCGCAAAATGTTATCATAGCGTGCATATAAATTTACGGAAACCTGCAGAACTTAACACGTTCACATCTTGTTATCTACTCCAACTTCAAAATTTATACACACTAAATCAAAATTGTATTTGAACCGTTTCAGTTAATAAGCTCAATTTAATCAATTTTTTTTTAGGTCGAATGTGCACTTTTCGATTTCAATTTCTCTTAAAATGAATAGTTTTAAGTCTTATATTAAAAGCTGAGGCTTTTGCACTTTGTGATGAGAGGGCCATAAAGGTACCGCCGGAGATGGAAAGGGATATAAACTTCTGCAGTAAATACCACAACGTATCTTTGCTCACCAGACAATTACTCGCCCTAGATGCGTTGCATATTTGCAGCAGCAAACAAATCTTCATTGTTCTTTTACTTTTACATTTTCACAGAATTGTGAGGGCACTTTGCAATAATTTTAAAGTTATTTTACGTACTGAATTTATTTTGAAATCTTGACAATTATTGTCCCAACCATAGATTATTAAAATTAAAAAGAATTTAACAAATTTTTCTATGCTTAGTAATCGCATTCAGCTAACGAAAAATCGTTTTTAATCCAGTAGAGCATTTTCTCTTTTTACAAGCAATAAAAATATTTACTTAATGACAAATTCAAAAGCATATACACACTTTTTAATAGACAACATTTATTAATCTTATCCTTACTTTCTACAAAATATTTTGTCTTTTACTGAAAAAGTCTCAGGTCATGGGCAATTATTAATACAAATTCGCATCACTTATTAACTCGTTTTCTCTCAAAAAAAAAAATAGTTAAATTAGATTCGCACATCACTTTCACTCTCTTTTTTCTGGATATTTTTTAACGGTCATCCCAAAATACATGAACAATTCTTTTCATCCTAGAAAATTAAGCACATTAAATTGCCTCAGGTTGAGTTCAGGAAACTAACTTTTATTAAAAATGGTCAAAAGAAATTGACAGAGAGAGAGAGAGAGAGAGAGAGAGAGAGAGAGAGAGAGAGAGAGAGAGAGAGAGAGAGAGAGAGAGAGAGAGAGAAAATTGCTTTTCTACTAATTGATCCTGTCATATTCACTTTTAACTTAACGATTACCTAATTGTGTTTGAAGTAATAGTAATAATGAATTTTCACCCTGTAAAGCTCGTTTTCCAGTCACTATTATGCCTTACGATTTATAATTTTATGCAGAATTATACTGTACTAGTTTCATACCTACATGAAAGAATGGCAACGGATACAGCTGTTTCTATATTATTTTCTTTAATAGACGATGCTGTCAAATATTCGTCTGTTCTGGGAAGCAAAATAGAATCAGAAATGAAGTTTTTTCGTGGCATTAAAGTAAGGTCTCAGTAGGCTTACTATAATACCCTAACACTTTCTAGATAGTCTGATTACTATTTAATTAATCATTAATGACTTCAAATATCAGTGGCTAGTGTAGAACGCTATTAAATTTTATTCATTTTTTCTATATAGTCTTTCAATAATAATTTACCTTTTAGCGCTTTTTCGAAGAAACCTTATAATGTCATATCCTCGAGGAAAAACAATGCAAAAATGTTTAGTATCCTTCCAAAATAAAACGTAAAAATGCCAATTTAAAATAATAAGATCTGACTTCTAAATAAAATATCATTGGGACATTTTTAAGTTTTATGGGAAATGAACATGAAAGCTATTTTTAAAAATATGTACAATACCTACTCACAAATAGTAGACTCTATTTCCAAGCGCAATACAACCATCTCCTTCTATCCATGTGCAGAAGACACACTGGTTGTCATGGTAAGACCCTTTTTTTTTATACGAGTCACATTTTCTCAGGAGAAAATGTAAGGGGAAAATGGCCTTATACCAGCAGCATTTTCCCCCGAACATACTGTAACCCGAACCCCATCTCGGGTCATGCAACGCATATCTTTCCCGCGAGAAAATAGAACTGGCACAGCGGTTGTAACATAAAGCTTATTCCCGAAAGAAAATAAAACCAATTCTCGGGGCATTACATTTCCTATCGTGGGTAATGCTCTGCGAAAGAAGGCTTTCAGAGCATACTGAAGTGGAAGTAATTTCCTTGCATTAATTATTTTACTTGTAATGTATAGAAGACTTTGCAAATAGCATACCATAAGAGTGACTGCGATCATGTTTGTAACATTATTTTGCAGCTAGTAAAATTCAGTTGTTGTATAGAATCGAAAGCCATGATAATACCTTTACAAAACATTCAAATATATTGCAAGTAGACTACGCTGAAGACAGTCAGGGGATCTATGTGAGATGAACTATAAGATCATTACGAGCACGCATTGATGCTCATAGAGTCGTCAGCTTTAGAGCCGGAGCAGATTCTCTAACCCTAAACAGTCTAATATCAGGAATCATTCTAAAATATGTAAAAGTTTTATAGAAAATAAAGACTTTTCAATAATAAGACAGGTACAAAAAGAAATGATCTAACAATATTTGCATCTATAATTATCAAATTGACTGTTCCACCTTTAAACTCCGAAACATCGTCCACACAATTGCTTATTGCCTGATGGTCTTGTGATGTTGATTCTTCTCTGTCCGTGCGTTTATCCTTATTTGTATTTTGTAATACACAATCCGATTATCCGAGTAGTTCGTTTTTAGCCTCCTTGTGGGTAGGTTGTCACTAGCCTTTTCCTTGTTCTTTTAAATTAGTTTTTTAGCCATTTTTGTTTTATTGTGACTTTAATTTATAGTTCTTATGTTTATCATTCTACTTATCGCCATGTTTGCTGTTTGCAGCCTTGAAAATGCAACTGGGATGAGTTGTGAAACGTCGTCTCTATTGTAATAAAATACAGGGATGGTGTCTTTCCTTGACCCCATTGGATTGTTCTTCGAGCTAGTGCTCCGGAAGTTAGAGGTGTGTGTGTGTGTGTGTGTGTGTGTGTGTGTGTGTGTGTGTGTGTGTGTATGTATGTATGTATGTATGTATGTATGTATGTATGTATGTATGTATATATATATATATATATATATATATATATATATATATATATATATATATATATATATATATATATATATATATATATATATATATATATATATATATATATATATATATTTGAAAGCATCTTCTATATATATATATATATATATATATATATATATATATATATATATATATATATATATATATATATATATATAGAAGGCGCTTCAAATGTAGTAGTACAAAAAGACTGGAACTTTTGTTTACTGGGTGGGAAGAAATGGCAAATCCGTGATTCAAGGTTTTCCCCATAAAAGGTTGCGACAAAAAAAGGTACTCTATCATTATTGGCGAAGAGTGATCTTAACTGTCTTAATTCACCTTAAAGAAATTAAAGGTGAATATTTTTTTACGGGAAACTGACAGTCATGCTTTGGAAAATGTACAACATTCTTTGCTAACCTTTTCATATAAACTTCTGTTTCATGATTCGTGAATAGTTGCACTGAAATGTACTGGTAACAATTTACCTAATTTTGATGTTCACAAACAGGGTCTTACTAACAGTTATCAGTTTTATCATTATTATTGGTTTTGTTATTGATTCCAAAATACGCATATATATACTTATACGTATACATACACACATACATACATACAAACATACATATATATATATATACATACATATATATATATATATATATATATATATATATATATATATATATATATATATATATATATATATATATATATATATAAATGGTACATAATAAAAAGATAATCAGTTTGCAAAGCAATCTTCCGGAAAAGAGAGTGTATACATGTGTAAAGGAAAAGGACATGATAAAGCTATGTAAAATAATACTGTGAGAACGAAACCTACAATACAAAGCGCAACGCGTAACCGTACTTGTTTTTTTGTTTGTAACAATCATAGTCTATGGTTAATGAACTCCCACGATTTGTAAATCTATTATTCAAAATTAAGTATTGTTAACCGTCAGTGCAACATATCTTCCCCTGTATTTTTTATTCGGAGCAAAAATGGTAATCTGCAATGAAATTATGCATTTCCACAAAGCTCTAAATAGCTAAACATAAATTTTGCAAAACAGACGCGCTTACCAAAGCGGGCAGAAAACTTACCAGAATTCAGTCCTCGCATTTAATGCAAATGATATATTTGCGTAAATAAATTGGAACCGAACCGTAAAATTGGATCGCCAGTGTAATCCTATTTAACAAATTGCGCTACACGTAACTGTTACAGATACAACAGGATTTCTAACTTGTATATTGAATTTTACATAACACAGTATAATGTTAATTTTTTCAGAAAATGAATATCATAATATAATATATATATATATATATATATATATATATATATATATATATATATATATATATATATATATATAAAAGTGTGATTCGATGAGGAGGTAACCTTTTTAATTAAGATGTCTAGCCGGATGTTACTCCCACATATAAGGGGCAATAAACTTTTTCCACGGGTATAAAAATGACTTCTTTCATAATGCTCAGATAATCGTAGACAACTTATGAAAAGTATAAATGGGTGGAAAACTCGACAGAATCACCACTACAATATTATTCAAAATAATCAAGTGAAACATTTTGTCTGGGCCGGTTTAAGAGTTCAGAAGAATATGAACATGAAACAGCGACTTATAGTAATTCAGAGCGAGAAAGGAAAGCAATGGAGGTAAAAAAATGAGGATGAAAGTTTAATTTCACTTGAAACAGATCGGGAATTAGTCAATTACAAGCAAGAGAACAATGGGAGGAATTTTCAGAATTATCAGGAAGCTACTATATACCTTGGATTCCTTGTATTTTAAAGAAATGTCGCAACATGAGAAATATAGATGTATTTTATAGAGAGGTTGTCACTTGTTAGTTTTGAATTTATTTAAGTATTTGCATACATATATTTTTGCATACATACTGCGCCATGTTGGTTTTATGAATTCAGAAAATAAACAAAGCATGTAAAATTACTTATCAAAAACAAGACGTTAGTTCATCTAAGTATGTTTCAGAAACTGTTTGGACATATCCTAAATTACAGACATATTTTGTTACAAAGACCTGTTTATTTATCCTAGGTGAAAATCGGTGCCATTCTAATGCAGCCTAAGAATTTTTGAGCATTAAGTTTAAATTACTAAAATAAATTTCCTTCATCAAATATGAATAACTGATGAATATTTGATGAAATGAAAGGTACCTCATTTGCGTTAATCGTTCTCTTTCACATACAAGAACGCTGTGTGCTTCAGCACGGACTGCCAAACATCTGATGTACTCTTCTTGGTGAGAAACAAATATCCAAGTTTTGGTATTGAATAAGAACACTGGATAACTTTTAGTCCTCAAAGCTTGGGGAACCGGCATTTTCAACTGTGTCATATTATCTCTCTCTCTCTCTCTCTCTCTCTCTCTCTCTCTCTCTCTCTCTCTCTCTCTCTCTCTCTCTCTCTCTCTCAAGACTGTTTAAAATGTTATCTAAAATCTTCTTGCTGTGATTTATTGCCTCGTGATAATCGTACCATACAATATTAAGGTGACCAATGCAAAGTGTGCGAGAGAGAGAGAGAGAGAGAGAGAGAGAGAGAGAGAGAGAGAGAGAGAGAGAGAGAGAGAGAGAGAGAGGTTTTCATCAACCAGAGTTTGGTATCACATATATTAATTTATTTAACCATCAGAGGTTTCCACACAAAATAGAATTACAAACATTCTTTGGTTTAACAATTAAATAATCGTATAATGCAGCAAATTCAATTTTAAATTTCGCCATGATAAAAATTTCAAAACAACATTGTACTCTAAATTTCCTCACCTAATTACCGATATATTTTGAAAAACCATCTCTCTCTCTCTCTCTCTCTCTCTCTCTCTCTCTCTCTCTCTCTCTCTCTCTCTCTATTATATATAACTATTTATTTATTTCGAACTATTTCAGTTGCACTGCCACGGAACGCAAAGCCAACCTTTATTCTCATATATCGAAAATATTAACAGAAATGGAGAAATATCACAGTAATTATAGGTTTCATTCTGTTTGTGAAGGCTAAACGCCTCGAGGGTGAGGATGGGTCCATTACCGCTCCACCAGTGTATCTGAATTCAAAAAGCCCTAGGAGAGCTGTTAATCAGCTCAGTGGTCTGGTAAAACTAAGATATACTTAACTCAAAAACATATATGTAAATATTCTGCAAATATTCCTATATCCTTCTTTCTGGCAGAATGCTGTAACTTAAGCTCAACTTACCCCGCCGAGTTTAGGTTCGAATTGCACTACGATACTTAGTGGTTCTTTATTCTTGAGCGTATCCAAAAACTGAGGAAATCTAGAAGTTAGATACCATAGTGTGTGTGTATATATATATATATATATATATATATATATATATATATATATATATATATATATATATATATATATATATATATATATATATATATATAATGTATATATGGCGAACACGCTTGACACTTAGGAAAATCCCGTCGTGTAACCTGGATCGCTCCAACACTCAGGTATTTGTATGATCAAATACATAATATGTACATCTAACGCTCATAAAAAAACTACAAGTTCGACTAATTGAATATATCTGACAAAGTTTCCAGATTGGACCCTTTATTTCTTACTAAATCTCGGTAACATGTGATTTTCTCGGCGACTAAACCTTTAAAAGAAATATTTTTCTTAAATGACAAAGATGATACAATATGCCATTTCACGGGGAGCTAAAATGATGCAAAAATAACTTTTTTCATCCGTTACATGGTTAATGCTTTAAGAGGTAATCAGGAAAATGGACGTTAGCATTTTCAATTCAGTAAAACGCATATGCATTTGCAAGAGCAAAGCTGAGGCAAAGGGCGTTTTCTTGCATAATACACAGAGTAAAAATGTCATCGTATTTATGACCAAGCTGATGAAAGCTTATGCTTCTTTCTCGCCGGACAGTGGAAAATAGGTGCTTTCCCTCGTCGTATTTAAACAGGAGAATTATTTAGTACGCTGTGTTGCTTGCAAAGGATTTCCACTCTTATCTATAGGGAGCATAAAGATTATTTTACCTAGAGCTGCTTGAAAAGAATGTTTTCGAATATAATGATAAATCTTACAGATTTGAAGTAACTTGACTTAATTTTAACTGCTTTTATCTGCACATTTACAATTTGTAAAAATCCGGAACAGAAAAAGATAATTTATTTGAAAGAGCTTTCACTAGATAGGAAATGAACAATTTAAAAAAATCATCCATGAATGCTTCGCTTAACACGTGCGAATATTTTCTGACATCTACCTACCATATGCAGCTGAAATATTTGACGCTTTCACACCGGAAGCTGGTTTGTTTCGGATCTTTCTTTTTCCTTCTTCAGGTACCGAATTTAATGATACTTTTTTGAAATACCAATAGGAGGGTCTCCCCTACGCCCATTATTATATTTTGTGGAAATAAGAACTTTACAGTAAAATAACATTAAAAGGGGATTCGTTAAAATTTTCCCTTCTACTTCCTGAGAGTAAATAATATGCAACTTTTTAATGCTTTATTTTCCCTTGCAGATGAATGTTCGATTCTTATTTATTCTAAACTAAACATCTCTTGACCTTTTCGGCATTTTTGCGTTTTATATTTTTATCCTTTGCTTACATTATACTTTAAGTTCGTAATTTATAAGTTTTTGGTACACCAGCTAATTAAACTTTCATCGAGGTTAATTACGAGGGACATTTTCAATTGCCACTCTAATTTAATAATTACTCAAATATATTTATCCAAAAATGTAGTTATTAATAAGAGAAATCACCAGAAACTCTCTCAATATCAAAGTGAATTTGGAGAGTTCATTGAATTATTCGTGAATTATTCGTGATCATGATAACCTCAGATTCTGAATGACGAATAACGTTTTATAGCTGTACTGTAGGTAAAAAGTAATGACCTGCTTTACATAGGCGAGGCTTAATTCATTCAAGGGCAATTTTCCATTCGGCTAATTAGGACGTCGCTGAAATCGAAACAAAAAAGGCCTTCGTTAACATGCTAATTGGAAATTAGTTTTCGGGTGGACACGACGGGTGTCTTCTCTCCAGACTGGTGCAGAATG
>NC_089781.1:14205380-14225380 GCF_040412425.1 Macrobrachium rosenbergii
CAGATGTCTGTGGAATTGCTGTAGTTATAGGAAAGGACCCTGCAATCTTTGCAATGTGGTTATTTCTCATGTGGTTGACTTTGAGACTAGACATATAATGTCTAAGATGAAGTGTGTGGGAGTTTTGGGTGTAAAGACTTTTCAGTCATAATAAGACTTTTTTGGTCAGAGTAAGATTAAATCTTGAGTAGACCGTTTTGACTTGATAATTCATTTATTATGCATTTTAATCTTTTCTTTGTTCATTCATTACTTGTTGGGTTTGTTGATAATAAATCTATTTTTGTAGGAAAGATTGCGTTTCCTTAGAATATCCATTTCTTTTTGAGGATGATGTTCGAGAGAGAGAATTCTGTGTGCTGTGAGAGAGAGAGAGAGATTTGCTGAGAGGGGAAATATGCGAGCAGAGTCCGAGAGGGGGGATCTGTAGGGAGAGTGATAGGGAGAGGGGAGCGAGTGAGAGAGCTGAGGGTACCACGTCTCTTATGGTAGACTGCAAGGTCCGTTACGTAACACTTCAAAAGAAGTGTTTAATCTGAAAGGGGTATAACACTTTTACTATGGACAGATTTCTGTTACGAGAACTGGTTTCTAAATCCGTAGGTACACTTACTAAAATTAACATCCTGAGAGCGAGTCCATAATCTGTTAATACGTAGGCTTGACGAATACTTCATTTAAACAACCTCTGTTTACATCTGCTTACTTGTGCTGTTCCATTAATTATACCTTATGATCGGCCACTATGAAAGGCATCCAACTTCTGGGGTATACATATACATATATATATATATATATATATATATATATATATATATATATATATATATATATATATATATATATATATATATATATATATATATATATATATATATATATATATATATATATATATATATATATATATATATATATATATATATATATATATATATATATGCATATAATTTCTGTGATACCTTAAACCAAACAAATAGTTCCCAATGGAAAAGGGAAGGTTGAAAATTTTTATTATAAACTTTTTCATTTTTCTTCCTTCCTCGTACCCAATAAAACGGGGCAGCAAAAATATTGCAGTTCCTTTTGAAATTTAAGAACTTTAACCTGGCCGCAAATAATTTAGAGAAAGGAACACGAGAAGAATATTTCTGAAAATCATTTTCCGGGAAACTTGTATGTTTCCTGATTTAATTAAACTTCGTATGGAGAAAATTCCCCGCCAACAAACTTTGCAGGCGGATTAAAAAAAATCTTTTACCAGATCAGTAATTCTATCTTTCCTCGGTAATCTATTTTTTTTTTTTTACTAATTATTCTGTAATGTAATAGCTAATAGATTTTCCACTGCTTTCAGTTTAGTAGAATTTGTCATTTCAAATTCTTCTAAGCCCTGTAAGTCGTTGATTTTAGTTTTCTGCAAAAGAAAACTATTGTGCCGGCTTTCTCTGTCCATCTTGCACTTTATTGTGTCTTCACTTTTTTTTTGTCCGACCTCAGATCTTAAAAAGCACTCAGGCTAGAGGGCTGCAAATTGGTATGCTGATCATCCACCTCCAATCATCAAACATACCAAACTGCAGTCCTCTAGCCTTAGTTGTTTGTATTTTATATAAGGTTAAAGTTAGCCATAATCGTGCTTTTGGCAACGATATAACGATAGGCAACCACCGGCCCTTGGTTGAAGTTTCATGGGTCGCGGCTCATACAGCATTATACCGAGACCACCGAGAGATAGATCTATTTTCGGTGGCCTTGATTATTTTTTTACTTGTTTTTATTATATTCGCAAGTTTACTCATTCAGTCACATCCTCTCCTAGAATTTTCGACATAGCATTTTTTCAGTGAAAGGTTTAAAAAAAAAAAAAAGCATTAATGTTTATCGTAAGCTGCTCGTAATTGGCAGTAAAAATTCTATCAGAAATAAACCACCCAATAGCAACTTTCAGTACACAAAAAAATATATTGATTGTATGAAAATAAAAAATAAAACCTTTCCTTTCCTTTGGTCGTCCAAAGTATTGAATTTCGTTCTGATCCAAAAGCAATCAGTGAGAGAGGACGCAGATCTTCCTAACTCACCACCACAACAAAATGGGATGAGATGGCAAGTAAATCTCTAAGACAACGCTTTCGAACACCCGCATTCCCTTTTATTTCTCTCTCTATCTCTCTCTCTCTCTCTCTCTCTCTCTCTCTCTCTCTCTCTCTCTGAAGAGAACAAAGATGTACTGTGTTTTCTATGCAAATGCCACGAAGGAAAGTGAAACAACGGATTGGTGCTAGGCCTTTACTTAGCTAAGTAAAAGCCTACGACCACTCCGTTGTTTCAAGTAAAGGACAGTAAGTCGAAAGGCCTAGCACCACTCCGTTGTTTCACCTTCCTTCGTGGCATTTGCCTTTATCTATATATTCATCACGTTCCCTATTTTCGTGATTCAGTTATACATACATACATACACACACATACATATATATATATATATATATATATATATATATATATATATATATATATATATATATATATATATATATATATATATATATATATATAAATATATATATAATATATATATATATATATATATATATATATATATATATATATATATATATATATATATATATATATATATATACAGTGAGCTATATATAAATATATATATATATATATATATATATATATATATATATATATATATATATATATATACAATGAGCTATATATAAATATATATATATATATATATATATATATATATATATATATATATATATATATATATATATATATATATATATATATATATATATATATATATATATATATATATATATATATATATATATATATATATATATATATATATATATATATATAGTGTGTGTGTGTATGTATGAAATAATTTGTTCATAAGCATAATCGTGTTACCTACTTTCATGTAGCTCTGATTATAAGAGATTGCCTTCCTCCTTGGGCATCTCTAACCACAATTATATTTCCTTCTTCCATATGCGTATAATAGGCTGAATAAAATACTGGTAATAGTAAAGCTGGAAAATTAATACAAAAAATATTAATATCACTTGATCCGGAACTCTTAATAGCATACTTAGTTAAGATGAGAAGATGGATCAGCCCCAAAGATCGCTTCAGAACATTAAGACGGGAATAATTACTTCCTTTAATAGTGCTGAGATCTTTCAGGAACATTAAACTCAATATGTCCCCAATTAATCTGCGAGATAAATTCCCTGTCTCGATGTAGCTTTTCTTAATCGCCTCGGCTTTGAAGTTAATGGCAAAGGGTTGTAAGATATATCGTAAACTGAAATTGTGTACAGTTCTGCACTCAATGAAATGTAATGGTTATTTACATCTTTATTGTCAATAAATATGAGGAACCTTATTTGCAAAGTATGCATGCACAAAACTTTTCATACTCTTTAGTAAATAAGTGCGAAAAATTGAGTAGTATTGTGCATGCCATCATCTATATCCTTATTATAACTATTACCATATTTCTTTGTAACCTACTAACACTATTGTAAATGTATTGGTGTAAAACCCACCATAAAATAAATGAGACAAAATGAAATTATTTCAAAATTGCAAATAAAGTAGTATCACAATTTCCCTTTATTTTTTTAATAAGGTAACCTTCCACCTCAATTTTATTCGCATGCGCGCATTCACCCCGTAAGAGTCATAATTTTTAAAGATAGCTGTGACAATGATAAGTTTGAGTCTCCACGAAGATGTTCTATCATACATACAGACACACACACACACACACACACACACACACACACACACACACACATATATATATATATATATATATATATATATATATATATATATATATATATATATATATATGTACATATATTTATATATATACAATTATAACATATATATATATATATAGATCTTCTTCTTCTTCTTCTTCTTCTTTTAACGTGCTTTATATATATATATATATATATATATATATATATATATATATATATATATATATATATACAACTGAATCACGAAAATATGGAACGTGATGATATAAATATGGCTAACTTTAACCTTAACTAAAAATAAAAACTAATGAGGCTAGAAGGCTGCAATTTGGTAATTTTGATAGTTGGAGGGTGGATGATCAGCATACCAATTTGCAGCCCTCTAGCCTTAGTAGGATTTTTCTATCTATCTATCTATCTATCTATCTATCTATCTATCTATCTATCTATCTATCTATCTATATATATATATAATTATTTATATATATATATATATATATATATATATATATATATATATATATATATATATATATATATATATATATATATATATATGGTCGGTAAACGAATAAACTAAAAAAATTGTAGTTATAATGTAATCATTTTAAACTTAGTTGGTTAGCGAGACGAATAAATAAATTTTTACCATGGAAAATATGATGAATAATTCATTTTGAGGCGAATTCGTCAAAGACACGAAAAACTGATATAACATAATTACGAGTAAGCTAAATACGAAAGGAAAAGTAAATTTAGTTGGATCTTACTTGAACTGTACAGAAATAGTTGATGTCTTTTTTTTAATTTTCTGAAAAAAAAAAACATTGTACTGCCTTTGTCGGTCTGTCCGCACTTTTTCTGTCCGCCCTCAGATCTTAAAAACTACAGTATTTAGGCTAGAGGGCTGCAAATTGGTATGTTGATCATCCACACTCCAATCATCAACCTACCGAATTGCAGCCTTCTAGTCTCAGTAGTTTTTTTTTTTATATAAGGTTAAAGTTAGCCATGATCGTGCGCCTGGCACTTTATAGGTGCCAACAACACAGGCCACCACCGGACCGTGGCTGAGAGATTCCGGCGCATTTTTTACTTGTTTTTTAACTAAAACACTCCCAACGGACTCATATGGACACACTCTTACTCTTTCAAAATTCATACCTAATATTAGATTTCCTATTTTGGTCCTCTGCGTGGCTTTGTTAGAATTGTTTACCAACGACAGAATTGTTTATCAACTAAGTTAAAAAAGGATATTTGAAATTTTTGCATCAATAAACTTGGAACTTCAAAAATAAATATGCAGCCAACTAATTTCATGAACTAAATATATATATATATATATATATATATATATATATATATATATATATATATATATATATATATATATATATATGAAATTTTTATAACACCGTGATTTATATACAATAATGAAGCTACAAATGTCGCTTAATATAAAATTCACGCTACCTCGGGAATATTTCCGATGGAGAATTATCACTGGAGTTGCTGGATAAGTTCTGTGTGTCGAGGGTTCGTGACCCGGCAGTACCAATCCATTTATCACTTATAAATCCCCCTTCTGTGATAACTCTCCATCGGAGATATTCCCGAGGTAGCGTGAATTTTATATTAAGCCACATTTGTAACTTCATGATTTATATATATATATATATATATATATATATATATATATATATATATATATATATATATATATATATATATATATATATGTATGTATGTATATATATATATATATATATATATATATATATATATATATATATATATATATATATATATATATATATATATAATAACACTTCCCTACCCACTTCCTCCTACGATATTGCCAATCTATTCTTATGATGGATTTCCAATATTCTTATCATGCCTTTGAGCAAATTTCCCATAATCCAATTTTATAGATGATGTGTCTACAAAGGCAAGGAATATTTGTATAGACTACCTTTTTCCATGTTAGGTGAGCTTACTAGGTCTCTTTTGCCACCTCACCTTTAGGAATCATTCAAAAATCAGCAGACGGCCTCTGCCATCTAGGTCAAGGCATTCATAATTCACAATTAACCTCTACACTTGAAATACCCTACTACCCCCTCCCTTGCATAAAATCACACAGTTTGTATTTTTAAAACCAAATTCCAGGTGGCATTAAAAGAAGTACCTCCCCCCGACCCCTCTCTCTTCTCTCTCTATCTCTCTCTCTCTCTCTGACTGCAGAGATCTAGGCTTGGCAGAGTATCTGCAGGAAGGTAAGATTTGACTAGTTACCTGGTTGGAAATGTAAGATGTCCTATCTGGATCAAATCAAAGCTCGCGACATCTACCCTTGAATATGGGAAAAAATAGTCACGCTAAATTGTCAATAGAATTTTTCACCCAGTGATTAGTTAGTTTAGATTAAGACAGTATTATTTTACCCAGAGGAGCGCGAAGTGTGGTCAAGTGTTCCAGTAAAAAAAGAGGGTAAGTGTGGTATACTCTAGACTCTAGACCTATCAACCAAGACGACTCTAGCCGTATTTAGTTGAGCTTTAATCACGATATCTTTTGCAAACAATTACCAATTTGGAAAGGCATTAACACCAAACTTTTCGTTTTTTAATACAAGGTCATAGTGATTAGGTAAAAAATTACAGTCACGAAAAGACAATTTACTTGATGTGCAACATTTTAGCAACAAATTTATGGAAAGCAGCTTTACAAACTGCATTTACATAGGTTTAACGCTTCAGGTATGTATAAAGCAGTTGATAATTCTGTACAGTTGCTGGTAACACGTGTGTTAATTATCACAAATCTGAGTTTGCAAAGTTATAATACAAACGTTATTCCCCTACCTATATTCACTTATAAACTTCAATTTTCGCCACCAATAGCAATACTCTTTGTTATGTTAGCTCCTTTATTAGATCAATCATCCAATCGTAGCAACAACAGCTAAACAGCACTTGAACAATTCCCCATTCCAGAGACTGCCCTATACCCAAAGGCAGAGATAAGCTTCAATGAAGGATATTCCATTCCGCCCTCTCACTCTCATATTTCCCCCGAGATCAATATCAGAGTGCGAGGTCATGCTGTCTGCAATATGGAGACATGCACTGCTTATTGATGGGTTTACTGGGTGCTGACAGATCAGGAATTTCGTAACTAACGTCTCTCGCATGACGTGGCTTGTCCAGATTTGCTCTCTGAATCAATTAGAATTCATTATGCTGTTCTATATCAAACATGTACTCTGACGTAAGTTGGACTTGTGCAACTAGATCAATCGTGTAATCTGGGTCACTGAATATGTTCAGCTGCTGAGTGGCTCTTTTCAATGATCCAGAAAATTCTTTAAGAGTTGGTGGTTTTGTTAGGAATGCAAATCAAAATTTTAAAGCGTTAAAACCATAAATGGCACGAGCTTTCAGAGGGGTGGTTGCTTCATCTCAGAAAATCCAATACTCTAACAATTATACAAATATAATAGAGACACGCACCTGCACACATAAGCATTCATTCTTTATAATAATGTTCACCTTATCAGTGAACCTAAGCAATACTGATTCTGGTTAATACTCGGACGGGTGACCACCGAAATTTCAAAAGTTGTCAGCACTTGCGCCATTGAGTATTTGTGAGGAAAATAATAATTTGTCCCTATAAAAAGTAGACAAAGAGAGGACGGTTACCGTAGAAATGGATCTTACAATAAAAGCTTCAAATGAAAGGATGTTGTGGAAGATGATATAATCCTTGGCGGATAAATGCGTAATCTGGAGATGTGCTGAGTGTGGAAGGCAAAAGAGATGAAAAGTAAATGACACAAAAGTGAAGAGGTAGAGTGGAAGTGACTGTAGGGAACTTTACAAGGGTATTTAGGTAGACACCATGAGTTGACTAGACTGAACTGGAGATGTGAATAAAAAAACGCAGCCACACGAGTTATTAAAATGATAATGGAGATAACAGGAAATCAGTTAAAGAAGGCTCATTGAGAGACATGAATTAACATGTGATCTAGAAATCACCAGTTTTTTCTTTTAATGCACTAAATGTAAGTACAACTATTCCTTTGACTTTTGTAATCATTTACAAAAATACTGACCACATATATAAAAGGATAATGTAAACTGATAAAACTTGCCTTCCGTACACAAGATAACTGATAAATTCGATGATCGTAAAGTGTACTTTCCGAAGTGCAGTCATGGTTAAAATAAAAAAAAACTCATATGTCATACTCTCCACCACTTTCCATAAAACCATAATAAAAAAATTATACAATAAATTGTAAGCAAAAAAATCAGAATCTATAACTGGAGAAAACGCTTAACGCATGAATCGAACTGTCCTGAAAGGAAACTCAAGTCTGTAGGTGGTAATAAACTTCCTTACGTTCTGGACCCGACAAAATCTTACGTTATGAAAGACATTTCGTTAAATTAAAACCTTTAAACAGCAAATCGCCGTCACACTGGTTGCACATTGGTAGTGTTATGTTATAATGCTTGATGACCAGAAATCAAAAGGACTCGGGTTTTCAAAATAAAAAATGATGATGAAAAACCCTTGAAAAACTAATGGGAAACTAGTCCAATATCACCTTTGGGATAACTTCGATGAATTAAGCTATTTTTTCTTTTTATACATTTTCATGATGCAAATGATCGATTAGTAAGTATTCTTCAGTATTTTCCAAGAATAATATGAATAAAAACGAATACCGATGTAATCATCAAGCAGGGATAAATTTGACTTGTAATATTTCACTCAATTTGAAAAGCAATATTCTTCTTAATTTTTTTCCTCGTGTTTTTCATTGCTTGCCCATCTCAGAATGAGCTGGACTATTCCGTTTAATACATCAAAAAAAATGTTAACAATATCCATTTAGACGGACGATTTCTGAACTCTCTTAATTTTTTCCTCGTCTTTTTCATTCTTGCTCATCTCATATATATATATATATTTAATATATCATAAGAATATATATATATATATATATATATATCTCTCTCTCTCTCTCTCTCTCTCTCTCTCTCTCTCTCTCTCTCTCTCTCTCTCTCTCTCTATATATATATATATATATATATATATATATATATATATATATATATATATATATATATATATATATATATATATATATATATATATATATATATATATGTATCAAATGTAATTGTGATTTATTTACAATAATTCAATTAACCTTCATCAATGTACCACCAGTCAGAATTTGACCCAGCTACCTTTCATCACTACTGCCTATGAGTTAACTTCTACTTAATACAACTTAAGAGTAAATCTAATCATGCATTATCATATACGTTTTTTAGTTCGACATTAACAAGCGTAGAGACAAAGAAACCCTAGAAAAATTAATTTGCCTCATCAGTCGCAGGATGAATCACTCGGAGTTAGACAGGGCTCCTATTTTTTTTTTTTTTATCGCGTTATGTTTGACCTCATAATAGGCACGGATGCATTTACTCGCATTACGATGAAAATGAATAAATCCAATTAATTAATGCTTCGTGTAACTCCCACTTGCAATGTTATTGCAACTCGACGCCTTAATTACGGGTCTTCAACAGCGATGATGCATTACGACCGGGTAATTAATCAAAGGTGGATCTGCACTCGGACAAATAATCAACCGGTCGTGACAACAGACGCCACTGGCCGAGTTGTTTGCAACTCGATTAACAAGAACCAATGACGTCAGAGCTGGTACCTACACCTAATGTTTGTAATCCCTGAAAACGTTTTTATCATCAACGTTTTATTCTATCTATATTAGCGCTCGTTTCCGACATTTATGAAAGATCAAAGGGTTGATTATCGTTTCATCTCAATAAAATCTGTTAGATTAATGTCAAAGGCACTGACGAGTGTGAGGCCTGGATAAAGTTTCATGAAGATACCGTCAATAGAATAAAATAAAAAGCAATAAATGCCTGGAGCTGATTGATCTCTGCAGTAAGATCTGATTTCTGATTGACCTAAGAAAACAATAGCTGTTACAAGAAACGTTCTATTGAAATTTCTCTTGGTAATTCAAATTCCTTAATACTATTTTTTGGCTATAATGAATTTTTTTTTCTCGAAAAAATATCCTTCCACTACTGTCAGCCTCTACGGGTTCTATTTCTCCCATGAAATGAATATTCAAAGTTCATAATTCAGATTAATTTGTTATAGAGGATTAAGTGAATTTTGAAAGGTAGATCGAGTTTTACTTCTATGTGTTGCCACGGTTATTAATAAAAATTGCCATCGATTCCTTTCAAGTTTTCTTCATCCGAGCTAATCAAAGAACATTAAATGAGACAAAAACAAAAAAATATGGACGTAATATTTTTCTTCGTAACCGGTAATACTTTGACAATATCTCTATTTAAGCAAATACAGGACATTGTCAGCAATTCTGTGGTCACTGTTTTGTTCCCCTTTTCAAAATCTCGAGGTAAGAGACGCAATGGGGAGGGTGATATATTGAGGAAAACGGGCTTCTTTTTGTGGGCTTTATTCTTTTTTTTTTTTTTTTAGTTTTCTGTAAAAGAAAACAATTCCGTCCTCAGATCTTAAAAACTACTGAGGCTAGAGGGCTGTAAATTAGTATGTTAATCATCCACCCTCCAATCATCAAACATACCAAATTGCAACACTCTACCCTCACTACTTTTTATTTTATTTAAGGTTAAGGTTAGCCATAGCTCGTGTGTCTGGCCGCGCTTTCCGGAGGCGTGGGACGCATCTTCACTCCACCGTATCTGGGGAGTAACTGAGCGTTGCGAGGTCATAGCTGATAGTCTTAAGCAGCATTATACGCACTACACGAAAACTCGATTGCACCGATGAAACTTCGGCGCATTTTTTACTCGTTTGTTTAAATACTTGCTTACCACCTTCAAAGGTCTTACGCATTAGTCATTAGTTAAAATTTATAACTTTTACAAGGATTTCGTCTTTATTTTCATTATTTTCACTATTGTTGTGAATATCCTTTGAACTATAATAATAATAAAAATAAAAAATGTATGACACACCTATGTGATAAAAGTTTTTTGTCAAAAAAAAAAAAACAACGAAATATAGAATGAGACTCTAACCTTTACAGAAGGGTTTCGAACCTACTTGGACAAACTAAGTCTAGCCTTAGATAACGCTTTGAGATTTCATAGACTTATATATTAGGATTATTAAGTGTACTTCATTTGAAGTAAGAGGAATCCAGGTCCTAGGCTGCACGAACGCTAACATATATCCAAATTTTTCAAATTGCTTCACTGCATATGATTACACATGATATTTTTCTCAGAATTTGACTAATTGCAAATGAAAAATATATAAAAAAATGAGGAAAGTATACTAACGCATACCCATAAAAAAGGTCGGATGTAACATTAGTGTAAATATTTAAAAAAAGCAGTTAATAAATTATTCTACTTTAACTGTTGGGGTTAATTTTGCGAAAACTTTTTGGATCGTATGTTATCGCGTTCTTTTTTTTTTACGCTGTCTCTTCAGACTCTACGATACATTTTGGTTGGTTGCATTCCCTTTAGGAGACGTTAAATAAACGTATGAGGACTTTCAGTTACGGTGTAATGTCAATTTACAACTACGAAAACTATTACACAAAAATGTAGCGTTACAGTCTACACTTTTCAATGTATTCTACCGCTTATTCAAAATACATTTCACAAATTTTTGCCATTAGTGTAAATAATGACATGAAAATCAACATTATGGTTAGATACATACATATATATATATATATATATATATATATATATATATATATATATATATATATATATATATATATATATATATATATATACACACACACGTGAGTTTGTCTGTATATATGTACACACTTATGTATGTAGCCCGGATCTGAAATTTTCTGTAAGTTATCAGGTATGACTGTACATATGCATATTCAAAAGCAGTGTATTATTCTGTATAAATCGGTGAGTGAAATAAATGGGTATATCTAGATTTGTTTTATCGTAATGGCGCTATCTTCGCATTTTATCTTTGAAATTTTTTTATCTACCCACTAACCTAATTTTCAGTTTAATGCTGAATACCTATCGTCACAACCTTTATAGTGAGAATAAAAAAGTTATCTCTCTCTCTCTCTCTCTCTCTCTCTCTCTCTCTCTCTCTCTCTCTCTCTCTCTCTCTCTCTCTCTCTCTCTCTCCATTTTCAAATAAATTATAGCCAAGCAATAGGATAAGTTAACAATCTAAGTTGTAAGTCAAGCAGTATTACTATTTATAAACATTCGTTTTTCCTTTTCATTCATTATATAAAATCTCTTTCACTTTTTCTAACGCCTGAAGGTATAATTTAATGAATGAAATACTTGAATTTTTTTTCAGGTTATCAGATGTTTTCATTTCCTTTTATTGCTAGATGTTGCATATTACGAAAGATGAGGGCTCTCTTCAAGCCTCACACTGCTTTGTACTTGAATGACCTGAATGCTCTTTGTCTGCTGTCAGCACAGATTTTTCTCTGAAATTTCTTTTGTCACTCTTAATAAGACTTCGGCACGTGCCAGCACCAAATGGGTACGATTTGCATTGCGTATTCACACCTGCAAAATGGAATCGGGAAAACATGATGAAAAAGTTGTTTGGGAAAAGTAATGCCTTTTTTAAGCATTAGTGTGTCCTTGGAAGTAAATTAAAATTTCCCATCATCATTTGGAATATCTCTCCAAGGAGGCTATTAAATCAATGGGGTACGACGAATGGAAACATCGAAGTCAGTATTTTTCTTCACGGTTTTTGAACTGTATTCGCTTGATTAGATTACAGGACAGAAACACGTGCAGTGATTCTTCGTTTTTTTATTACAAAATATTCATTTGTCAGGTGTAAGAATGTAAAAAACATAAAAGTGACTAAAAGTCCTCACCATTAATAAATTGTTAACCTCTGAACGATTAATCTATAACTTTTTCAACTTTTCTCAGGATTTCTATAAACCACATAAAAATAATAATTACTCTGAAATATAAAATACTCTTTATCACATATTATTTCGGAATACCACATGAAAACCATAAACATATGAAAATAAAACTGCTTTTACTCCTAGCACTCTAATAGAGATAGAATATCTTTCATGAACTCGACTAATCCTGTTGTTTGGATAGCCTCTCAGTTTAAGCATCCAGAAAATCAGAGTACGGGTTGGACTTGGAAAACGGAAGGAATCAAGTTAAAATCGAAAAAGAGGTGATCGAGACAAAAATACACACTTAGGATCAACACGGTTATATGGAAAATGTCAGTATCAGTAATGCGTTCAGAGTCGATTTTAATTTGTATTTAGTAACAAAAGTATTGATGAATTTTTCAGTGCAGATACAATTTGTTCTTTCAATAAAATTCTAATTAAAAAAAAACATCAGTGTGAATCATACAGCACACTAAACGCATATATATAAGACAGTACGGTAAATGGAATGAGAAACCCTCTAAAAGTAAGACACTGATGTTAAAATGCAGCACCAACTAATCCGATTGTTTAAAAAAAACATAAAAAATTAAAGGAAAATGCCTTCAAGAGCTTCGTGAGACTATCTGCAGGTAACTGCAAGTCAGGAAGACTAAACATCCTCTGTAAACGAGCCATGAATAATTTATCTTTTGGTTTTTCGACCTTGAATATTGCTGAGACAAGCAGCGCTTTTATGCTCGTAAAATAAATGCAAATTAGTTTCCTTGAAGCTATCATGGCGAACTTCTGACTAAAGAATATATCATGAATCAACAGGGAGAGGACTACTCTCTTTTTTCTTATCTCTTCGCTTTGTTAGCTTTAATTTTCGTCTCTACCTTTTCCTCGATGATTATTTACCCTGCTAATGCTAATAAGGATTTTCCTCTTGTAGTACGAGATATATTACCTTTTCCCATTGCCTGTTAAGTCATGCTCAATGCACCTCAGGTTATGATGTGTATATTCAATAGAAAATCAACATAAGGCACACGAAATTTCCTGTTTTAAAGAACATTTTATAGAGCCATATTAAAAGCAAAAATAAATTAATTAATTAATAAATAAACACAACTGTTGTGTGCATTTTCTATTCATTTAATAATCATAAAAATTAGAGTAAATTTTTTTTTTGCAGTACTAGTGATAGGCATACAAACATTCTTAATATTAGAAAGCACTGGATTCACTTAACAAAAACGAAAACATTATAATAAGTGTGAAAAATTAAGATAAAATTTGTCTGACAATTTTTCCAAATCTCTAGAAAATATCTTATACTGTAAAATCAAAATATAAAAAAAAAATGTTCTCAACCTCATTAAAGGCTTCAGTCATTTGACCTCTTCAGTCTGGCCAGACCAGTGTTCAATCGAACGCCAATGCACATTTCTCTAATTAAGAGCTCGTTAGTTGTTTTAATTACGGGAATGTGATTAGCGAAACTAAAGTCAAGCTCAGTAATTTCATTTTTGTGTCTATTGAATTTGGTCCAGGTCGGAAAACTATATTTTCTTTATATCTTTTTTAATAAATTTTTGAGTTTTCTGAGCATGTAACGTACATTACTGCACAAAAAATACTGAATGAAGATTCCGTTAACATTTGTTCATGATGCACGTGAAAATTATGTCCAACTCTGATCTATATTTTTCATCTTTAGCTTTGACCATTTCTTTCCAGTTATTTACTGATCTTCATTTTACTACTCTCCTTTGGCGTTCAAATGCATAAGAGAGGTTTCCTCTTTTTTTATATTTTTCTGCATCGAATGTTCTTTGGAACGCGATAGTCAACCAGTCTCCCATGCAAAGTATTTTCATTCTTAATCATGGGTACTACTTAGACTCCCCTTTGTTCTCTTTCCTTCGTATTCAGGATCTCCTCCTTCGTCACTGAGATACTACTAGTGCATCCTAAGGACCTTGTTCACACACCATGCATCGTAATGCTTGATGGCGCCAGTGAACTTAGTATAAATCAGAAAACTCATTTTTTTTTTTTTTTTTATTTAAATATGGTGAGAACTGTCTACACTTACACAATCATTGCATCATTAAATTTTGAAACAAAAAATTACAAGGACTCAGTTACCGTTTAAAACTGTGTGACATCAATTCATAATTATATTTCATTGTAGCAAAAAAATTCAAATATTTTTACGTGGGATAGAAACGTCTGAGGAACACCAACCCGCAGAAATGCATCTCTCTCTCTCTCTCTCTCTCTCTCTCTCTCCCCAGATGAAGATCCAAGACTCACACAAAATCTTCGGCGTCATTTCTCCTTCCTACCCTCGATATTTCATGTTTTGTTTTTCCACGGGAAATTCGTCCGTGGCTTCATTATTTCTATCCGAATCCAGAGCCGAGGGAAGCAAACCTTGAAAGACAATGCATAATATTTCCTTACACGAACAAAAAAATTTTTCTCTGTTCTCCTTTGGTTCCTTAAGACATGTTTTTTTTACATTTCAAATATAAACGGCATATTATAAAACTGATTCAGACTGACAATAACATTAAAATTATCTTGTTTCAGACTCGTCAAATAGCTATTACATACCGAAAAGCTTGTATTATTCTTTCCACGTTAGCAAAGCATCATACGCAGTCTCTGATCTTTCCATTTGGAAGTATTATGAAATTCCCTGTACCAATATGTAATACAAAAATACCAGATCATGTCAAGATTAGCAAGCCCACTCGCAGCAGGGTTCGCTATTTTTACAAGAAGATTATTGGGTTCCTTATTCTTTACATGGGAATTGGGTTCGCTGTTCTAGACATGAACACTTCGGTACCAAACATTTGATCCCCCAGGGGCAAGTACTAAACAAGGCGAAATACATTTGAACCCCCTGGGGCTAGTATTGAACACAGCGAAACAGTGTAGATGAATCACTGTTTCGCCGTGTTTAGTACTAGCCCTCATGTGGAATTGGAGATCAGACCGAAAAAGGTTGGCCATTCTTTACATGGGGATCACTGGGTTCGCTGTTCTTTACATGGAGATGTTGGGTTCGCTGATCTTGACATGATCCTAGTTCCTCATTGGACTGGTCGATATCGTTCTCGGCTAGCACTCTGCTGGGCCCGCGTTCGATTTTCCGACCGGCCAATGAAGAATTAGAGGAATTTATTTCTGGTGATAGAAATTCATTTCTCGGTATAATGTGGTTCGGATTCCACAATAAGTTGTAGGTCCCGGTGCTAGGTAACCAATTGGTTCTTAGCCACGTAAGATAAGTCTAATCCTTCGGGCCAGCCCTAGGAGAGCTGTTAATCAGCTCAGTGGTCTGGTTAAACTAAGGTATACTTAACCTTTGACATGATCCAAAATACGAGGCATAAATTAAATATCATATCGACACATCTGTCTAACCTGCTTTCCTCTAGTCTCACATGAGGAAGCAAAAGCTGAATAATGTTGATGCAGAAAATAAACTAATATGAGGGAGCAAAGACCCCTTTCCTTTATTCAATATTCCTCTGGAGGAACTGGCCATCTGCCCTGTTCCAGAAGTAAAAATAATGCAGTTTCCATGTTTTACTCTTCGCTGGGTAGTTTCCAGGCCAGGAAATCCCCAGATTATAAGACGGAGGATATATCCTGCTTCTATGTAGGAAATGGGCAGATTACGAACGAGGCCGCGGATTTATCTTCCGAAAATGGAGTGGATTATTCATCAACTTTTCAAATACACTTCATGCTAGAATTCTTCGAGTTTAAGGAAATACCTCAACTGTGGAATAATATTATCGCTCGCAAAAGGAACATCAAAGACGTGAAATTCTCTGTTTATGTTAATAATTGTTTTGTGTTTTCTTTGACAACAGATATTCGTATATTAATGAGATTAAAATAGCGAAGGGTTTGTTCGAGAGAATGAGTAGCAAATGGTCTGTTGGATTATAATGTAGTGGGGGAACTATTACTCTTTTATTTTCATCTGAATAAGTAATTTATGATGCTGAGTGATAGGAAATTATTCCTGGAATAATTGAAACCTGTACACTATAAATTTAAACAAACTTATCAAAAATGAAAATAAATAGCACATTGCTCTTGGTAAAGTTACTTCTATCTCTTTATTATTTGTCTGGTGTAGGTATTCATACACATATTTATATATTTATTTATTCGCTCATGAAGAAACCGAGATCAGTGGATATACATTACTTTCTAAAACGGGCACTGAATTGGAAGTAAACTTGTGACCAGTAGTTTATCTTTTTAAATGAGAAATATATTTTGCCATAGGAAAGTATCACGTTTTTATGATGTCTTTTTCAGTTATTATTTTGAGATTCTTTTCTGGCTTTCATATAAGGCTCTATTGATTTATTAATCTGTTCTGACTCTTTTTTGTCGAATGTGATCTAAAGACTGATTATCGTGTATCAGTTTTGTCATCCCAGTGCTCTTATGATGAATTTTGGCATATAATCGTGTTCGTAATTCATAGCTACTGTTACCTTTATTGCTGCTGATTCGCACAGACAAGACTCATTAAGAAAATGGGTATAGACAAAAGCAGAAACCAATATGCACTGCATGGTCACAGAGACGAGAAACTTACAAAAATTTGCAAAATTCATCTCGTCTTTCAATTGCCCCTAATTTCGTTGCTTAACAGTTCTAGTATTCTTTCTGATTAATGTATAGAATGAGTTTTTCAATATGGAACCGATATTTTACTGCTCTTTAATAAATACGTTCTCTGGTGCCACGTTTAACAACTTCTCATAAATGCATGTAGGCAGATACCTTCAAAGAAAACTCGACGTGCGTTTTGTAGGTAGTTTTGAGAATTTTTTATATTAAGGGTTGTATGCTATGCCTTTTTGACTCTATTAAGACAAACAGGAAAACGCGCGGACGTACACACACACACACACACACACACACACACACACACACACACACACACACACACATATATATATATATATATATATATATATATATATATATATATATATATATATATATATATATATATATATATATATATATAGTATATATATTTACGAACCTGTATCACATACGAGTTCAGGGCTTCAGACTGTCTTAACAATTTCTAAGAACGGCCATGTGCTGAGTGGAACTCTGAATAGTGTAAAGTGAGCGTTTATATACGCGAGGGAACTGTTAATGTGTGAGAAAAAGGGCGATAAACATGAGATCTCCCAGGAAAATGTGGTCCTCTGCAAGGATATAAACTCGGGAGGCAAATGGGACGTCGGTGTTCTAATGTTCGCAGTTGGATTTTACGATTCCCTATTTTTCATTGCAGTGCGATTCCCTGGAATAATGCGAAAATCATGTTATGACGTGGTGTTCAAGGTTTTAGTCGTCTAATAACGGAAGAGCAGGTATAATGATGAAGTGAGTAACTGCTATTTGGGATTTTATTATTTTAGTGTTTTATGCATGGAAAACGGAATGTATAAAGACTGAAAGCAAATGAGTGGCATGGAAGCCAGAAATATAAATAAAATACACTTAATTCTTGACCTGCTTTTCCTTATTCTATGGTTTTATTCAAATGGTATTCTTGTATTATAGCTCTCTCTCTCTCTCTCTCTCTCTCTCTCTCTCTCTCTCTCTCTCTCTCTCTCTCTCTCGCCATAATATTTTCCAGTGTCTAGAAATACGGCATGTAAACAATTTAAAAGGTTTAAAAGCTGTTCTTGAGAGGTAACATCCAGTTAATAAGGGTTGTTAACAATTAAATGTGTGGGTCAGAGTATCTTTACTTTTAGACGCGTCAGTTTTACAATTTTGGATAAAGTAATGTTGAATGCAGGTTAACTTCTTGTGCCATAAATCTCTTTGATATTAGAAGATATGAATCGAGCTACGAAGAAAATAAGAAACTTCGATTCATATAACAACAACAACAATAACAATAATAATAATAATAATAATAATAATAATAATAATAATAATAATAATAATAATAATAATAATTCCTACGCCTCTATCTCAAGCAACGTTCTAGCCCAAGTCACGACCGAGGCTTCTGGGAAAAGTTTGTAGCAATTTGGGAGCAGAATTCACTTGATATCAAGACCAAAATTAAAACTCTCATTTAAGAGTACAGCTAAATGTGGCGCAGAAACTTTGTTAAAGATTGAGATAAGATCGCTATTTATATCCTCAATAACGGTGAAAAATTATACAAATTTTGAGTCTTCCTGATGAAATTTTCAACAAGGTTTAGATGTAAAACGAATACAGATATTTTATTCTACCTAAAGCGACATTATTGGAGAGAAGGTTAAAACAAGCTATTAAAAATAATTTAAATAAATTTATATTACAATTTATATTATAGCACAGCGTCATCGAAATTTTTATGCTCTCTGCTAGTAGAAAGTAGCACAAAGATTACAGAGATGATTTGAAAAGTTTTATGGCCTCCCAAAAAAAAAAACTGAAAAACAAATAATTAATTAATTAATTAATTACAGTCACAAAGTTCCTAAATTAATAAAACTGATATTTTACAAAACTATCGTTTTCAACAGGCTTAGGAAAATTTCTTATATTATCTATTGAGGAGAAATTAATTAATAATATTCATTTATGATAGTCATCAGCAAAGATTTGCAATAAATCTTGCACAATTTCCCAATACAAAAAAACTCTAGAAAATCGATGTATTTTAAACCCAACAAACAGTGATTACACAATCTAACAGTTTCTTGAAATATTAAATATTATATAGTACAAATTTCTTTTTTCATAGCAAATATAATATCTACATTTGCAGATATGAACAAAAAGAGAAATTAAATTAACAATATTTTTACTTTACAATATTTTTTACTTTTCATTCTGAAAAGAAAAATATGAATATCTAAAACGAAACAGCAAGATTTTAAAGGCAAAAGACACAAAGATTTTATCGTGGCTGATAATGGGTTATGATGAGACACATCATCAATGATTGACTGTTAATCTCTCACCGAACATTTTCGAACGAATCACGTGTCAACAATTTATGTATAAGTTGTCTAACGAATCACGTGTCCACAATTTATGTAAAATAATTCAAGTAGTATAATGATGAAATTTAAGATAAATAATATTTATTTATTTATTAAAAATTGAACATTCTTTTCAAATGCTGAATTTTTTCATAT
>NC_089781.1:14230380-14232880 GCF_040412425.1 Macrobrachium rosenbergii
TCACAAGACCTTAACACAGATATTAACTGTGTTAAAGGACAGTGAATATGAAATTATCACGCAAACCAAATGAAGTTGATATTTTTCATCACCAGCAGCCGAATATTCAGTCATTCTTTTGATCAAAATTATAATTCATTGAAACTTAGCGCCAAATTCCTTTACACGGGTAATCTTCTATTAAGAAACTTCCTTATTATTTTTCCCCATTTTCCTTATTATTATTATTATTATTATTATTATTATTATTATTATTATTATTATTATTATTATTATTATTCCACAACGACAAACTCCCATAATCCCCAGTCTTCATTATAATGTCCCCGGTAATTAAAACCAATAATTCTTTTTCGCACGCATATTGCAGGGAAATGGGAATGATATCTGAACAGCCAAATGTTCACGTCTAAAGCTAATCACCTCTAAAAACTTGCAACTCGCTTTATTTCAGTTGAATGACGGCCACACAGTAGTAAGTAATCACGGTTGAAAGCCAGTGGTTTAAAAGCAGTTTTCTTCCAAGAAGTTGGATTAAATTGAAATGGTCAGAAAATTTAGACTATATATTTCCCAATTTCTATATTTTTCAGCATGTAGTGTGTTATGTATATATTGGGCAAATTTTGTTTGGGAGGTGAGGACTGTATGGTCAATTTGACCCTTCCGAGAAAAATACGGGTGGGCTCTTTCTTCAATTCAAATCCCTAAAATATTTGGGCAAAGCGTTTGTTTTCCGCAGATTTCCTGGAGCTCACCTTGGACCTTCAAGTCCCAGTTTAGAAATTCTTTAACTTTCGGAAAAACAACATGGCTCAACGCATTTTTTACTTTGTTTTTAAATTGGATTTCTGTTTCAAAAAACTTATTTTCTAGCCGGTTCTAAACGTTCTTTATTTCAACGTTAATGCTTTCTTACATTATCTATTTTCGAATTTCTCTGGTGATGTATTTTCATAAATTGGTTTACTGTCATCCAGTTTAGCTGTTAATTTCAATAAAAATCAATTCTTAATCACAAGCAACGTCAGGTGGGGAGATTAAAATAATTCGAACGTAGTTTTAAAGTTTCTACTCCCTCTTGATGTGAATGTTAATGTTGTCACAGACATGAAATAAGAGGTTCATTTTCAAGATGCAGCCGTTGTTTCTTTTTAACTCCGTAATTCATAAATGGACACAACTCAACTGAATTTCAATAAACTGTTATTGAACTGATGGATTTTACATATCTATGTCACAGGGTTAATTGCTTTCCAAATGCATTTTGGTAAATGGGTTCTGAATATTCTATAAAATCAGTATCAGACAGCTTGAACAATGTCCTGTAATTTTATTTGTTCATGGTGACCTTATTTGTTTTTGGTGTACATGATTATGGATATTAAGGAATGCATTTTTTCAAAGAAATGTACAAAGAATAGTGAATTAAAATGACGTTTACAAACACTCTACATGTTACAAGATGCACACATACATACAAAATAATGTATATGAAGAAGAATTGTTTTATACTAAGAATAACGTTCCTATTAAGTCAACATGAACCCTTCATTTCTTTGTGCCTATATATAGATATCTTATTTCATCAACATATAAGTAACACACAAAACATAAAAGCAGATCCTACTATCATGGTTGACCAAAAGATGCATTAGATTCTCGTATAGACAAAACCGTGAGAATGCCTGTACATTTCATTAAAAAAGTCCCAAGGTCCTCAAGCGGAAATTATTGCTACTTTGATGAGGAAAAAGCGCAAACAAAAACACCGTCCGTGAAGTGGCAATACAGAATACGTCAAACATTCAACGATAAAAACTCGCAAAATATTTCATTCACTTTTGGCAGGCTCTTAGGAGAAAGGAAAGAGATGATAATGAAAATCCCTAACCCACTAAACACGCTCTGAATGAGGCCCAAATGTGGGAAGGATATTACAATCACAAAACGCGCGACGCGTCTTTCCATATTTAATTTTCTTCGCAGCGCAAAGATGGGATGTCCCCCTTTAATGCATTTCTTAAAAGAGCCTTCAAGTTTGCTCTGTGACTCGAAAATTAACGTAACGTCGACAAATAGCTAGATAGATCGATAAATAAATTAGAGATAGATAGATAGATAGATAGATAGATAGATATATGTGTTGTGAGAATAAGTATGATTATAGATCATAATTAGTTTCCTACATTTTTCTATAAAAAATAATGTTAAATATGGCAGTGTAAGAAATTCGGTGGATATGTCAGATCATGCATATAACAGCATATAATATGCTCTTGCATATGTGTTGCCTTATATTTTTAGATAACTTTACATTCATTCATACCTTAATATATACTCGTTTCTCTCACTATGACGTGAAGAATATTTCCTCATTACTTCGTTTTACCAACCCCCAAAAAAAAAAACTTAATAGCAATGACTGTATTTAAAACTTGCATTGACTTTCTAAAGACAAAGACCGCTCAACTTACACTCCTACAAACTTTCCATCAAC
>NC_089781.1:14235380-14267880 GCF_040412425.1 Macrobrachium rosenbergii
TATAACAACAGCGAGATAAAATCATTTCTCCCATTACAGATATCAAATAAAACCTTTTTCGTTACGCAGAATTCCAAGTCTATTACATAGGTTCACGATTGATAATGTTTTTTAAGCAATTACAAGAAACGGAATCAGAGTTTCTATCAATATGGCATCTCATTTTGGTGGTGTTGCCAGTACTCACACACGGATCCACGTGCGTTTAAATCCACGGGTAAGCAGCTTAGATTTTTCTAGGGAGCACTTTCGGTGGTCACGGTCATCACGGTATTATTATGTCTGAGGCATTTTCGTTTCTACATATACCTTGATTTCTTAACATCGTAGGTAAAGAATAAATTGTAAGCAAGGAAATATGAAATAAAGCCCAAGAGTATACAGACAACTCTTTAAGAAGGTTGATGGGCGCAAATTTCTCTTGAAAGGCAAGATGTAACTGTAGCTCTCAAGATTTTTGAGAGAGATGAAGCGTCGCAAGGAGTCAGGGCAGAAATTCGTGTATCTGGGTCAATTCTTATATGGCGAAAAAGAATACGTTCAAACTGGCAGACCTTAAAATTTTAGTGCAGGAAGCATCGAACAAACGGCGGAAAACTGGAAGAATGCAGCGAGCACGTAGAGAAAATTCAAAAAGAGGATGCCCGGCAAGATGTGGCTGTAGACAAGTTGGTTGACAGTTTTGTCATCAACATAGCTGATAGCTCTGATGACTAGTTTTCTGAATAAATTATATATAAAAAAGAGAGGATTACTACAGGGGAAACTCTCTCGAAAAACAAAACGCACCTTGACTTTTACCTCAGTGGTGGTGTGGAAAAAAGTTTGATTGAAAAAGTAGTCTTTTAAACCTTAAGATGATCGTTACTCCTCGTTATAGATAATATATAGGCGACAAAGAAGTTTATTTTAATTCGTATTTCGAAAAATGAACAAGAAATATATCACTATTTCTATAGCATTAATTAAATACTTTTAAGTATCTAATTGTGTAATAATGATAAATGTACATCTATCTACAAGTACTGACAAAATAGATAAGGTGATCATATGTAAAAAAAAAAAGCCGTAAGATTTAGAAAAGAGAGAGAGAGAGCAGGGCGGAGTAGGAAGGAGATTAAAGTACCTGGAAATCAAAAGCCCCAAAAATCTTATAAGTATAGCCTCAGGGTTTGTCTCGAAGACATTTAAAGGTCTGTCACACACGTGTCAGTAGCCTGTTTTCGTAAAACTGGCAACAGGGCAGATCTTTAAAAGCCTCGCCAGAGAGATCTATTCGTCGGGCAAGAGTATTTAAAGTACATCTTTAGAATCATATGTAATTCCAACGTTTCCAACAGCACAAAGGCACCCATAAACACTGATTTTCATAGACAGTAAGTAGCATGTAAAATAAGTGTGATTAAGAACACAATGGAAAGATGTCATTTCCTGACGGAAATAAATCAGCAGCTTTACTGAAATTACACTTATTTCAAAAATCTGTGGTTGAATGCCTGCACACACTGCTTTAAAATTACGCTGATATTTCTTGAATGATTTTGAATAACGGGCTTAATGAGGAGCGCCTAAGATCATATAGACGAAAAGTCTGTCAATCAGTCAGTTAAAAGCAATATTTTACCACAGCATCCATCAATTACTCATAAATTTCCACTGTCATTTTGCGGCGGCCTTCCATCAACAATTGGGGGCAATGTTCAACCCATAGGTCCCCAGGATACGGTAACGAATATTTATGGGTCGTTGGACGTACCGATACAATCCTGTTTCTCCTTAGTCAGTAGTACGGCAAAGTGCATTGAGTATGATAGAATGTTGCTGTTTTGTGATAAAAAGGAAACTAAAACAATGCTACTGAAAAAGTGCTGAAAAATAAACTGTTTTTCACCGGCTTATTCATCTACTTTGTAAATCACTTCTTTGTTTTAATGGTGACAGAGCTGTGTGAATTGAATTTTGCTCACTGGAAACGTTAGTTTACTTCTCTATAAAGCCAACCTAAATGCTACTCTTTGTGAGGGTAGTTGTAATTTATCTCTTCCGATCAATGAAATTTGAGAAAGCGAGAGAGAGACACGCAGGCAGACTGAGAGTCAAGAAATGAAAGGAAACAAGCACTGGAGGTACAATAACCACTCTATTTAGAATTCCATACTAGAAATGAAAGTAAGAGGCAACTGTTTACTCATTTACAAGCCATGAGAACTGGGTCGCACTTTGTTGCCCTGATATACGAAAGGGCCATTGTTGCGGTCGCGGATGAGGATTTGAAGGAACTTACTGTGGCTGACATCTCATGCTCTATTGTCACAAATACAGCCATTGATAAAATGCTTTTGAAATTGCCTGCGCTCCATTTTAACTGGGAACAATTCAGACCCTTGTTAGACAAAAACGATTTCACTCCTTAATAGGCCTCTGAATACCGGTATGCTGATAGCTACGTATTGTTTACGAAAGCTTCATTATTCTGTTATTGGGAATGTTTTTCAGCACAGTATCAGTTTACTCCATTCACTTAAACCAGGTTAGTATAACAGAAAAATTAATGGTAGGAGTAAAATAAATGATTGGCCAATCTTATAAAGGATCTCTTCTCGTGCATTATGATCAAGAGATTTCCTGTCCAGCTAAAACATTCGCTTGAATATTAGGAAGCTTTGTTGTTTTGAGGTATTTTCAAATAGAGTGAAATGAATATTGACTTAAATATTCTGATCACCTCTCCTTATCTTAGATTTTGTAGAATACATTCCCTAATCCTATTATCTTGTCTGTATGGAGTGTGTATTTTGTTAGAAATAACTGGTTTCCAGATATAAAAATATCATAATAAATAAATATTGTTTCCAGTCAGAAAAAAAAAAAACATTTAAAGAGCCTAATAATATTCGCACTGTAAAAAAACGAAAGATATGTTTAACACCATGCACAGAATTTTCAAATTCCTACTCTCTGCATTATCTATACTTTTCCTTGTTATTATAATTACCTAACCTCTCCTATCAGGTCCTGTAACCTATTAACCTCTTGTTTATCCTGATGCATTTCAGAATGGGAAAAACATTACTTTTCGAATTGTGCGTGATGTATACTATCGCTTACTTAGCAGCTTAGCCCCATGCGGTCGAGCGTGGGGTGATGGGAAGCATTAATTATGATGAAACGTGTCTGGAAACTCTCCCAGGAAGTATTCGTGCGAGGAACCTTTGTTTACGCAAGGGGTAGAGCCCAGGAATTTTTCTTTTACTTTTATTTTGTTTATTTAACTTCTATTATTAAATGAGGAACTCTGACTGAAGGAGTCTGGAAGAAGTTGAACATTTTTCTTAGAACACATAAAGGTAGCTTAGCGTATAAATCGATTTCAATATTTGACTGAGGAACAGATGATACAACTTGTATTTGGACCACCCATGCTTCAGCTGCATGGCCTTAAATTTGTTTCATGAAATTTGGTACGGACAAATTTACCTGTCATTTGTTTCCAGTTGCAAGCTTTGAAGGTTCCAGGATGAAAGATCTCATCCTATAGATGCATGTATAATAATGTGGTTACACGTATAACATCCTTTCAGTTACATAGTCAATTAAAGAACATCCTGAAGGGTGCTCGAAATACCTTCAGTGACTCATATGGTAAATTTTTCCTGTCATTATTTTTCTTTTATTTTGTCTTCAAGTTAAACTTTTTAAGAATATAGTTATACTTTTTAGAGTTTACTGAAATCGAGGTTATTGAAAGTTCTTACGGCGGAAATTCACATAGTAAATTATGCTTCTAGATAACAAAACTATCAATGTCATATCTCCAGAAATTTTTCCAAATACTCTTTTGTTATGAAATACTTTCTTGAAATGTCAGGCTGAGCCTAATTGAAATTGGCTTTGGAAAATGTAATTATAAAAACATGTTCAGAAAGGCTAAACTGATTTCAGTTAAAATCAGTTATAATTTTAATTTTTTATCGTAAATCTCATACAACCAGTCGCATATGAATTCCTATGACAAATGTTTTACAGCAAAAACCAAACAGAAATGGTCAAAGTTTCTCAGAAATGGGATTAGCAGCAACATAACTGGTAAAATTATGTGAGGTGTAGGACAAAAAGTGAAAAATAGGGGGAGATACGTAAAGGAATATAGTGAAAGGTCAATTATACTCTGATTAGTGTAAATTATGAGAGTTCCTGCATACCCGTTACTATATGTCTCCTCTAATGATAAAGAAAACTTCAGCTAAGGTCACAGAAGAGATCGAAGATATAATTAATAAAGTACAGATGATTACACTTCTGTCATCGACAATTTATATTATCCTACATAATCTTTGAATAAACTTCCATGGAACACAAGAATTGAGGACAGAGACTGAGAAAAGATAAATAATTACCATCATTTATAAATAGAAGTAAGGAGCCGATGGCAAGCTGAAGTGGAAGCAGCACCTATAACCCAGGAATACTGGAAATACTCCCAGGGAACCTCAGCAAGAACCTGCAGAGGACTAAATGCACAAACCTCGAACCGGGCTTGTTCCATAAACTTGCACTGCTGGCAACAGCGAGAATACCAACAAATAATTAACAATGTTAAGAATCCTCAGAAAGAGGGTGGTGGGGATACAGATCTTCAGGAAGCAGGTTGCAGCCCTGATCCAGACTCGGAGGTACCAACTTAACCCGATAATAAAAAAAAAAACAACAATAATATCATAATCACTTCCTTTCCTCATCATATTAATTCATCATTATATAATACCATATGATTTTCCCTTAACGACTTCCCTTCATCTATAAAGGCATCTGCGTTTCTCAAGCTACAATTTGCACCAAATATCTAAAGCTTTTTAGTTTGAAACGATAAGGACAATAGCACCAACCGGCAGAGACCTCGATAATATACTGAAAGCTCTTAACATTCAAATGGTTTAGAATAATAATGGCCATTTAAGCGATTAATTTCAAATGCCTCTCAGATGAAGTGTTTTTGCATCGGTGCATGGTCTTTAAATATAATATATTTCGCTGGGTGTCATTCACCCTATTTCCAGAAATAAAGCTCAGTTGGGGTCGTGATTAAGATTCCATTAGTATAAATCACTTTGAAACGAGAGAGATAAACTGGGACGGTAATATCTAGACTTATTCTAAGAAACACTTATCCATTGAATATTGAAGTCTCTAACGTAAATTAAGAGGGAAATACGCCCCCGTCAAAAAAATCCCGATGGTGCCCTTGATGATTTGTAAAGAGAATTTCAGTTAAAAAAAGAGCTTACTTATCGACTTTGTGTCGAAGTCCGCCCCTGAGGCTTAAATGACGTGTACTTACAAAACTACCTAATATATCAGAAATTTTAATCGAACATAATTGTAGGTCACATAGAATAATTAAATTTTACCAATGTTCATTGATAATTTCATTCCATTTCGTTCGGGTCACTTTCTAATTATAATAATTGTAATACATTACACCTTTGGTATGTCTCACACCATTGGCAATGGACTGTCCTGACCTGAGCAATAATTTTCCACCTTATTTGGCATCGTTCCTCAACGAATATATAGCCACTATGAAACATGTATGAAGAGACAAACGAAACTCATGTCTGATTTATTCACATTTGATTTCAGAAGTAAGCCCGGGATGGGGAAGTCTGGGGATTGCATTAGGTGAGCATTTAGTTGCAGCGGCTAGGTTCCAGGGATAAGAGGCTTCGTGTTCCCCGTTGGAACATATTCCCTTACACAAGTGCACACTTAATGGAATGCAGTTGAAAGTGCGTTCAAATTTCTGGTCTAGAGTAACGTAACATAAGAGGACTAAATCAAACAATAAGCATAAATAAAAAGGAATTCTTAAGGGGAATTTTCTACTGGGGAAAATCTGCTCACTATTTTATTACCTGTCTGCGATCCCTATTTCGGATATTAACCTCCACCGTTGATTTTTTAATGATATTTTTGACGGATATTTCATATTCAACAACAACAGTAAAGAACGAGAAAGAAGACTTCAGAAATATTCACATGGAAAACAAATCTGAGTAAAAATTTCTTTGAAAATACTTTTGTTACCGTGAGAATCATAACTGCAAATATATATTTTCTTAAAATCCAACAGCAACTGACTCACGGCAAACTAACCATATTAAACCACAACAGTTTGGAAATTAAAAACCACAAAAGATGTAAAAAAAAAAGAAAAAACGAACCTGATATTTTCAAATAAATGTAAATGACATCGCTTTACTAGAGAGAGAGAGAGAGAGAGAGAGAGAGAGAGAGAGAGAGAGAGAGAGAGAGAGAGAGAGAGATCAGAGAAGAGAGACACTCACCATTACTGTATTATCACTAATAATATACACTCACCATATTTTATTGTCACAGGACTATAAACGCATCATATTCGTTTAAGGTCATCAAAGAATGTGTTTTTATTACAATCCTTTTAATTACCAGTATCATTATTTCTATCAGTTTATCGAGAATTGTGTGGGAGAACATTGCCAAGAAATGAGAAACATATCAAGAAACCCGTTATTCAGACGCAGGCTCCTTTCCTTGTCACTGACGTCAAAAACAAGGCGATAATTTTTTGACATTTTATTCGACAGAGGGAAAAATATCAGACAAACGCCCGGAACCGATTTGGAATAGAATCACGTCGGCTCCCAAAATGACTCATAGGAAGCTTGTCGCAGTGTTTTTGTTATATACTTTATAATTTTGTTTTCGTATAGAATGCGCCACTGACCTATAAACATCTATGAAATAAAGGTTTTTAAGTCTTATCCATCATTCATCATCAAATGGTCTATTTTCGAATTTATTTGATTTACCAAATTATTGTAATTGCTTACTGTTATTATTTACAAAATCATGAATACGATAATTAAATATTGTCTCTATATTCTTGATATCGACAGATATAAATAAAATTCCCACATCTCCGCAATTCTCTGGCACTGACTTTAATTCCAAACAAGTCCATATCTAATGACCCGTGACGAAGCCAGGTCGTTACAGAGCCCTGGGTCACCCACAAATCCCAGAGACCGATTGGGGACGTTGTTCTCCTGACACCTGCTGTCTGTCTTTGTCAGAATCAGGCCTAATTCCAAATTCATCACAAAACGGAGACAGCGGGGTTTCTTGCCTATTTCAGGCGGCGTATCCTTTAGAAAAACACCGTTTTGTATAGAATATAATCTTTTGATAACATAGGTAATTAGGTGATAGTTCTTGGAAATTTATCTGTGATTTGCGTGACTGATTTTTCGGAATTATCTCTGCAACCGTGTTTGTTTTTTTAATAGTAAAGAACAGGAATGATGGGTTATTTGATCATATTACATCATTTTGGCTTTGGCATTAGCGCGATTGATATGAATTTAAATTACTTAAGTAGTAACTGTGTCTAAAGTCCTCATTCGTGAAGAGCTCCTGGGGGGAAATATTTATTCACAACACTGAAATACTAAAGTTAATGTGAATTTTACTTTAATAATCTCACCAGCCATGGACACGAGGATAGGTAAACCTTTCTTTTGTACTTGATGAAATTCCTTTTCTAGCTTCCACAGGCTTTTTTTTTTTATTCCAATTAAGAAGAAGTAGAAGCCATCTCCCTACTATCGGCAATCATTTATTTTACATATCGCAAACGTTCGTCCAAAAAAAACGAAGTCCATTTTCCTTTTTTGGTGTCGTTAACTTTATAAAAAAAATATTGTAGGGAAGATAGTAAAAGGGAAAAGAAATAAGCTACTAAATCAAGGAAAATGGGAAACGTCTCAAATTATAGCTTGACTCGGATGAAGGTTCTCGCGGGAAATTTTGGGACATGAAAATTCTTCGAAAGGAACTCGTGTCCCGGAGACGTTTTAGTACGAGTATATCTTTGTTTTCCTGCTTTCCCTCCCGTCATTTCTCTTGGTATTTATTAGAACTTATCTATGTTCTATTAGCGAATAAGCTGGGTATATTTTTTGGCATCAGAAGATACATGCCAAGTCATACAGTATTTACACTGACGTTATTAATTCTGCGTGCAAAAATCTGAGAAATGCACGGTTCTCTTAGTTTGAAGAAGTACAGATCTGTCTACTTCTTAATAAAGGTTCGTTTCCCATACCTTTGCTGCTACTTCTCCAGAAGCAGCGATTTATCAGCCGATAGTTTTTCTTTATTTTAGGTACCAGAGTACATTTCGTGAACTGACAATATACCATATGTACAGACATTTATATTTAAAAAAAATGGATCAGTGGTAATGCGAAACATATACAAGTGTCCTTTTCATTTTCATCAAGTCGCAATTCTTAAAGGAAGGGAAAGTGTGCTACGATATAATTAAATCATCACGGTACGAAAAATCTGGCGCTTAGAAGACAAGACAATTATAATTATGATCTAAAACGAAGAGAACGTTATCGTGAAGTAGAACACTAAAAGTGTTTTCCGACTGCTCTACCTCTTTCACGCCGCGTTTCCTAATTTAATTTCATTTCATATGCATACCAACTGCATGAGAGACTTGAGAAGACTAGGGAGTGGAATTCGTATAATCAACGGCACCAGGAATGAGACCATTCTCTCTCTCTCTCTCTCTCTCTCTCTCTCTCTCTCTCTCTCTCTCTCTCTCTCAAGAATTTTATTTGCAGTAGCATAATATCACCGTAGTGTTAACTTTTCCTGCTAAAATTCGTTGGAGCCTTGAATATTTGTAGATCATTTAATACGAATTATTACGTACTCTAGATATTCGAGGAAGTACCTTGTTACAAGTTATTGCTGTAGACTTTTTCATTTTATCAAAGTGGTTTTCATGGTCGTGGAAACTTTCAAAATTATACAAGAAGCGGGATGTGCATGAGTAGATGAGTCTGGTCAATTGTATGACTACAAGAGTTCATGAGGAATATATATCAATTTGGGTAAGTAGCTAGTTGCCAAATGTCAGTGAAATCCTGTAATCTACTTGAAATTTATTATTTTATAGACAAAAAAAAATCCTAGAGAGAAAATACAAAATCTTAGAGATATAAAATACAAAGATCATATATCGGATATATATATATATGTATATATATAATATATAATATATATACATACACACACACTATATATATATATATATATATATATATATATATATATATATATATATATATATATATATATATATAATATATATATATATATATATATATATATATATATGAATTTCGTTGAATTGATAGCTTTTTGTTTGTTGATCAACTTTTATTAGTTTCACAATACTTTCTAAATCTTTTACGTTCTCCAAATGCAGTTGATGGATACAGAAACGAAGATTAGCTCTTTGTTTCAGCTACTAGGAACACAACACCACAGTTGTTCCGTCACTTGTCGTGACCTCTTTATAGTATATTACATGATTTTTGCGTTCTTTGTTTATTACACAATGCGGATGGAAATACAGCGTCCGCAAACAGTAACAATACATTTATACAATACAATTACTACAGTACAACAAAATAACTTTCATGGATTTAAAGTTGTACAAAAATAACAAATTACAATAATATTTACAATGACATAAAATTTCCTAAGTGAACTATAATGAAAACAAAAACCACGTGTTTTGGTTGTTATGGCAACAGACGAAAGATTTAAATAGGAGTGCGTGGATACGGATTACGGGGAGAGGATGAGAGGTAAGGATAATTCAGCCAATTTGTCGATCAATTTTTCCCCGAAGAGGTAATCGCTTCGTATGGAAAATGTTCTTCGTGATCCAAAAAAATTATGAATAATTGAACGACCTAGGCACAGAAAAAGAGGACTGCATGGATTCCTTTTATAGGATATGATGTACTTTTTCAATTTATGGTGACATATCAAGAATAACTTCTACTATACACATACACATACAAACACACACACAAATATATATATATATATATATATATATATATATATATATATATATATATATATATATATATATATATATATATATATATATATATATATATATATAAGAACTTAAACGTCCTTTAATATTCAATTCACTCTACCTCCGGAAGTAATATATTTTATATATGTTGAATTTTTAGTTGATAATAATTGAGCGACGGACGAGGAATCAGGAAATGACACACCAACCAGTCGGCCGACTGGTTGTGTGTCACTTGTCATGATCCTGTAAAAAGTATTATCAACATGCCTTCGACAACATATATGAAAATGCACGACCGAGAACGTAGAGTGAACACGGTTTGATAAATAGTCATATATATATAATCATATGTGATATATATATATATATATATACACATATATATATATATATATATTATATATATATACATATATATATATATATATATATATATATATTTATAGAACTTATATTTTGATATTTATAAATTGAGAAAATGCATATATCCTATAAATATACATATATATATACACACATATTATATATATATATATATATATATATATATATATATATATATATATATATATATATACTCACTATAATATATATGTGTGTGTGTGTGTGTGTTTTTTACAAGATATATGGACATTTTTTTTACAAGATATATTGCATTTATCAATTTATATGTAAATATCAAGATTAAGTTCTAATATATATATATATATATATATATATATATATATATATATATATATATATATATATATATTATATATATATATATATATATATATATATAATATATATATATATTATTGTGTGTGTGTAAAGACGTAGTGAGAGAGACGGATATTAATATTTGAGCAAAAAAAACCATAAAGTAAATGGACATAAAGGAAAGTGCTAAGAGTAGTGAAACGCCAGAAAATTGAATTAGAGTAAGAGAGGATCAAAATCCTACTGGAGATGGACGTTCCCTCTTCTCTAATGCAAATCTAATCTAATATTCTAAATAGTAATCCTGTCCCTATGGATAGCCTCCGTATCCTCTAACCCACGTTCTTTCCAGCATATCGAAAAGCATTTAGGCTGATGGAAATTTAATCTCGAGGGAATCCTCTCTCCTGTTTCCCCGAACAACTGATCCAGATCACAGCGAAATAATCCTCTGTTTAGCACATGGATTTAATACAAAAACGTCTCTAAACTCCGATATACAAAACCCGAATTCTAATATGCAAATAATAATATTTTATTTTATTATGTGCAGTATGAAATTTCACTTGACGCTTCCAGTGAACGTGTGCATCTTCCAGAATCAAGAATATTCAGTTTTATTATTAGCAAATTGGTAATACGGCAATGGACTCTAGATAAGTGTTTTATGGTCTTCAGAAATTGAATTGATTCTTGAAAGACAGGGAATGTTATTGCCCTGGAACTTGTATGTGGAGAGAGAGAGAGAGAGAGAGAGAGAGAGAGAGAGAGAGAGAGAGAGAGAGAGAGAGAGAGAGAGAGAGGACAAAAATAGGAGACTGGCATAAAATTCTTTAGTTTCGCCAAGACAATATCTCCCAGGAGAGACGACCAATAGTTTCATTCCTTTAAATTTATCAGAATTCTTTGTCCCTGAATAATTCGATTCAGAGAATAAGTCATTTCGCTTTAACACAATGACATTTTCTACTTAATGAATCGTATGCCTCCAGACTGGCCAATACCATTAGTCTGCAAACTTAGAACCAAAAATTTCAGATACCCTCACAGCTGGCAGTCTTGCATTTCATAAGCTACTGCCAGCATACAAACGAAATTTCTTTGTCAGGTATTTTATCTCCCTCTGCATCAAAACAACAAAGGAAAGGGAAGCTGAAATAAACTATAAGAAAACAATGGTATGACCCTTTAGATCAATAAATAAGGGTTCACCAACCCTGATTTACAAACAATAGCATGCAGTTCAGAAATAAAATATTAAGCATGGGTTGCTGCGTGTGAACGTTCCCACATTGTGTTTTGCCTCGGAATCAAATGTAAATTTCAAGTGGCAGGAATGTACACACTTGCAGAATGACAATTTGCATAAGCACAACAAACAACCCAAGAAGAAGGTTAGGGTAGTATTGCATTTATATTCGAATTAACTTACACGAGCTATGAAGGTATTTGGGTAGTCTAAACAAAATATATGAATCTTTTCAGGGAATTTATATCGGTCATGTAGAAACGATTGGGATGAACAAGTAAGCTGTTGTAAGTGGCCATTTCATTTTGCTTCCACTAGGAAATGTATAAAACCGGTGAATTCTACGCAACTGGCCCAGTATTTCTGAATAATAAGAAAATAGTAAACAATATGTTTATAATCAGCGTACTCCCTCTTTCTTCTCGCACAAACGGAATGAAAAACACTATGTGTGTGTGTGTATATATATATATATATATATATATATATATATATATATATATATATATATATATATATATATATATATATATATATATATATATATATATATATATGTAGAATCTACTGGTCACTTCTACCAGACACATATGTAATTCTAATAGCCACAATGCCCTCTTAACTTCTCGAATTCTTCGCGCTTTTTTGGATATGCTTGGAACTACGAAGCCGTGACATCCAAACACAACAAATTGAAGAGACTTGTGATTTGCCGGTCGTGGGAGACGAACCCAGGTCACCTTAACCACAAGGAGGTCACGTTGCCGACCTTGTGTTTGGATGTCACGGCTTCGCAGTTACAAGCATATCCAAAAAGCGCGAAGAATTGAGAAGTTAAGAGGGCATTGTGGCTATTAGAATTATATATATATATATATATATATATATATATATATATATATATATATATATATATATATATATATATATATATATATATATATATATATATATATATATATACATATATATATATATATACATATATATATATATATATATATATATATATATATATATATATATATATATATATATATATATATATATATATATATATATATATATATTGCGCATTTTTATTCCGTTTTGCGAGAAGAAAGAGGATTACGCTAATTACAAATATACTGTTTACTATTTTCTTATTATTCTATATACTGTATGTATATGTATATATACATATATATATATATATATATATATATATATATATATATGTATGTATGTATGTATACATACACATGAAACTTACCCACGAAATAACTGCCCCAATAACGAAATATCCCTTGGCATCCTGAAATCTCAGTTAGTGTTCCGGGACCTTTAATGTCCGTGTCTCGACGAAGATTTGATTACCTGAGCGTGAAATCGAATCAACTGCAACAAACAAGTGACTCCAGTTCCCAGACACCGTTGAATGCGGAAATGGGCTCTTGATTGTTTGAACTAAACCCTTCAAGGGTTGTCAACGAGAAATAAATTGGCCGTTGCTGCAGAGGTCACCTTGCACCTATCGTAAAGTTGAATTTCATTCAGTTCTTGTAGAACACTATCAGCGTCCTTAAGGTTTAAATGCTTTTAGTGAGTAACTGTTCGGAAGTAACTACACTAACGCTGACTTATAAAATGATAACTTTTCTTATATCGTTGCTTCGTGTCAGAATTGAATCTTCCTCACAAGATCTGCTGTAAACAAAGTTGTCAATTATTTTTAGTAAGAATTAAGGGCCGAATGGTATAGAAAATTCAGAGGTGAACTATGTCTTCATTTGAACATAAAATACAAATTAAACATTTACCAGAGTAATGAAAAATAATTATTGTTTTCTCTTTTGATATATTATGTAACAGCACAAGTGTAAGGCAGTTCTCGTATACTTTCAACGTGCAACAATTCTCTTTCCATCAAAGACATATGTCAAATGAAACTCTCACTGGAAGTGGCTTGCATATCTATCCCTTCCGAAATAACGGGCAATTCCTCTACAGAGGAAAGCTGTCCTTTAGCCAAACGATGAATGTCGTTCCCGAGTCCCGCCTCGGGACATCGGATCCTGGAAAGGCTCTGCTGGAACAAAGACAAAGGAATGGAACCTTTTCTTTCCAGGAAGAAGGAGGAGGAGGAGGAGGAAGGTTCATTGTTCTCGTCAGCATTTATTTATTTCGGCCTTTGTGGATTTTAGTTTGCCATCTGATTCCCTCATATATTTATAAAGAGTTGTATTATGGAGCAACTCGCTGTAACCTTTTTTTATATTTTTTTTGTAAACTTATTAACGCTTATTAATAATAATTAATCACACCTTATCTTGACTATGCACAATGGGCCCATGATAGTTATGAATGCTAAAAATTATGTATGCGAATGTAAAATAAAAGCATTAGAGCATCACAGTTGCACTTCATCTCAAGAAAAACATAATTGTCCTGTAGAAGAAAAAAAGAAATTTTTACTATTTATAATTATTGTCTCATGAAATTCTAAAGAATACTGTATTGAAATACAGAATCTGTGTATTAATTTTATTCGTTATAATAGGTAACGGCAAAATATCTTGAAATCAGTGCATGATAGATTTCCTACTTACAAATATTAGACAAAAAATTAAACGCTTGCTTCTGCATTTACGAAAGATTAAAAGGAGACGCTAAATATGCCTATTATAAAGGGTGATTCGAATCACAAATTATGATTTTCAAAATATTCATTGCAAAAATTCCTTTTCCTTCAATTATAACGGTTAGCCAGTACTAGTTTCTGCCTTATATTGCATATTTCATCAACTCCAAAAAAGGGAGAAAAGAATGATAAAAAGTAAAAATTTATCGTATGGACGATGAAGAAGTAGTATCCAACAACATCCAATAAATTCTGCCGCTCAATATTAGAGCTCAAAAGAAAGAGAGAAAAAACTACGAACGAAGAAATAGAGAAGTTATAAAAAAACACACACACAGAGTTTACATGTCTGCCACGGTTTATCACTATAACAGAATATTTTCTATTTAGTCCACCTCACAGCGTATTTTTATTTCAATGGGATTAAAACAAGCTATAAATACCAGACTTGTATTACTTCGGGGAGAGAGAGAGAGAGAGAGAGAGAGAGAGAGAGAGAGAGAGAGAGAGAGAGAGAGAGAGAGAGAGCAACGAACTATTGATACTGTTGACTTTTTTTTTGTGTTAATCTAGCTAGACTAATAAGCCGCGTTGTGTCGTACATGATGGCCTTCATTCTTCTAAGAATCTAAGTCTTCATAAGTTCCACTCCTCTGGTGAAAATGTAATGAAGTATGTTTAGGTATCGTTTCTGTATGCTGATTATTCAGGCGTAATTCCTTTTTTTTTCTTCAGAGAATGCTCCAATTAACAAAATGCGAAAAACCAGGAAAGCAGATTGAAGGAAAACACTTAATGAGATTAATCTAACTAATAATGGCATTAATGGAAAAACGCCATGAAAACAATTATTTCGGAGATGCTGTTGCATCAGTAATGTTATCGAAGTAAATTACTGTTCGCATAACAGTTAGATTGTTAAGGGTAACTATTACCTGGAGGTTAACGAAAACACATTCACGGAGATTAAAGTAATTTTCGCCTTGATTAAAAGATAGTAATTACAGTTAAATTGCAAGCTGCAATGAAGAACAGCTGTGTCTTGCAAAAGTGTGCGACAACTCAAGACAAAATGGAAAGAAAATGTACCTGGATTAAAATTGTATCTTATACTGAATTATTTATAGCCTTGAATTAAATAATTTAAAATAAAGGGTTAAACTTTAGCATATACGTATCATTGTACAATTTTGTGAACTAATAATTTACAAGACCTTCTAGTAAATAACTGGACTAGGTAATAAACAGACATACCAAGAAAAATCCTTGATAAACAGACATACCAAGAAAAAATTCTTGATATTTGGTAAAAAAAAAAAAAAATATTCTTGGACTTTGGTTGAAATGGAGCATAAAGGGAAGGCACGTGAGAACCTAAAAACGAAAATTGTACTTTATTTAGTCAAAAAAAAATAATTAACTAAATAGTATCTACAAATTTACTCTTACAAAACTACAAAAACTTTACCACCTCAAACGGATAACGTATTTAAGTTATATTCCAAGGAAAGAACCTACTTTGTAATTGTTTTATACAAAAACACACACACACACACACACACACACACATATATATATATATATATATATATATATATATATATATATATATATATATATATATATATATATATATATATATATATATATATATATATATATATACATATATATACATATATAATATATATATATATATATATATATATATATATATATATATATATATATATATAATATATACGAGGGTAAGTCAAAAAGTTCCAGGAAAAATTCAATATACTCTTTATTTAAGGAAATTCAAACATCATTTTTCTACATATCTACCATCTAACTCTATACACTTTTCAAGGCGCTGTTTCCACCTCTGCAACCCTTCTTTGTAGAAATTTGGGGCATGTTTAGCAGCATCCAAACATTCAAACCGGACCTCTTAAGTGTTCCTTGAGTTTTGGGAACAGGAAAAATCTGAAGGAGCAAGATCAGGACTATAAGGAGGATGTGGAAGAGTTTCCCACCTAAATTTCCGTAGGACTTCTCTTGCAACCCTTGATGAATGTGCTGGAGCGTTTTCATGATGGAACAAAATTCTGCGGTGCAACTTTCTCGACGTTTTTAGCCAATGCAGTCTTCAGCTTTTGCAAAACACCTTTGCAGTAGTTCCCGGTGATTGTTTTTGTCCTTCAAGGAAATCAATCAAAATCACTCCTTTGGAGTCCCAAAACACTGTTGCCATAACCTTCTGGGCAGATCTCGCCACTTTGAACTTCACTGGTGCAGCTGAACCTCTTGGTAACCATTGCTTTGATTGAATTTTTACTTTCTGGGTCATATTGATGGATCCAAGTTTCATGTCCAGTAACAATCCGGTCAAAAACCTCTGATTCATTTGATTCAATCTTCGTTAAAACTGCAAGAGAAAGTTCAGCTCTTTGATGCAGTTGGTCTTCGCGCAACGCTTTGGGACCCAACGTGCTGAAAGTTTACTCAAACCAAGATTTTCATTTAAAATTGAAAATGCGGAACCATGGAGATCCCAGTTTCATTAGCTATCATATCGATAGTAATCCGACGATCTTCATCCACTAGATTCTGCACCAAAGCCACAATTCTTTCATTTTTTGCAGTCGATGGTCTTCCCCTCTTGGGTTGTCTTTGAGGTCCTCCCGACCATCCTTAAATCGCTTTTATCCAATCATAAACAACTGATTTAGATGGAGAAGAATCTCCATAAACTTGTTGCAAAGCTTCAATAATTTTTCCTGGTTTCCAATCAAGCTTGGTCAGAACTTGATGTTAGCTCTCATCTCAAAATTTTTATTTTCCATGGGTTCAAAAGTTACTTTTCTGAAGCAGATGTTAACACCACGGTAGCAAGAGGATGACTGAGGTAACAAGTCTATATGGATCACTACATCACAGATAATTGTTTACCAAGTATTTGGGTTGTTTCATTCCTGTGTAAATACATCATTCAACAATTTTTCCTGGAACTTTTTGACTTACCCTCGTATATATATGAATGAATTCTTATCACATCACCGTGATTTATATACAAGCATTAAGCTACAAATGTCGTTTAATATCCAATTGCTCTACCTAGGAAGTAATATATGTACAGTATATATATATATATATATATATATATATATATATATATATATATATATATATATATATATATATATATATATATATATATATATATGAACCGAAGGGAATTATAGTCGATAAGAAGTTGCTGGAACCACGGAACACGAGAACCACGACGTAAAGTGACGTCTTCGCGTATCCGCTAAGGCGTCGCTGTACAGAATGTCGTGAGTTCTCGTGTTCCTTGGTTCGAGCCCATGACACGACGAACTTCTTATCAACTATAATTCCCCTTCAGTTGATATATATACATATATGTAGAATCTACTGGTCACTTTTACCAGATACATATGTAATTGTAATAGCCACAATGCCCTCTTAACTTCTCGAATTCTTCGCGCTTTTTGGATATGTTTATCACTATAAAGCCGTAAGATCCAAGCGCAAGAAACTGTAGAGACTGTGATGCCCGGTCGCAGGAAACGAACCCGCGTCACCATAATCACAAGGAGGTCACGTTGCCGACCTGACCACGTGTGATGCCCGGTCGCAGTGACAAGCATATCCAAAAAGCGTGAAGAATTCGAGAAGTTAAAAGGGCATTGTGGTTATTACAATTACACATATACATACATACATATATATATATATATATATATATATATATATATATATATATATATATTATGTATATATATATGTGTGTATATATACACATATACGTATCATGAAAAAAATTTGTACATCAATACATTATGCAAAGCACTTATAACAATATCATCTCATTAATAATTGCAGAAATGTTCTGGATAATTTGCAGTCTTCAGTGGAAGTGTGGAACCTTCAAAGAGTAATCTTACTTATTAAAGGAAATCAATGGTGGAAATAATAACAGTAAATACTGTCAAAGGTCGGTAGCCTTCCTTTCTCCTCGTTAAATATGAACTAGATTTAAGTTATGCTGTTCTATTATTCATGTGCCCGTTCGGTCATCTTGCATTTTTGATAGGTTACAGTTGAAAAAGCGCCGGTATGCTGAAATACTCTCTGATAATGGACTATAAAATCTGATGGAAATGGAGCACTGATAAGAAAGATCCATTCATCTTTATATATATATATATATATATATATATATATATATATATATATATATATATATATATATATATATATATATATATATATATATATATATATATATATATATATATATATATATATATATATATATATATATATATATATATATATATATATATATATATATATATATATATATATATATATATATATATATATATATCTGTATCTATAAAATATGCATAGGTATATAATGTACATACAGAATGATGTGTCATTATATAATCGAAAATTTCTTTTATGGTATGAGAAAACCAGGGGCTAGAAATATAAGTGTAGGCAACCATAAATTTTATAGACTAATATCTCAAACAACTACAGTATATCTAAGAATGAGTAATATTGCTTAAAGGTATAGTTATTTGTAGTAAGGTGATTTTAAGAAATTAATATTTATATACATATATATATATATATATATATATATATATATATATATATATATATATATATATATATATATATATATATATATATATATATATAATATATATATATACATAGTTTTTTTAGGTAAAATATTTAATTCAACCTTGATAAGACATGGATATCAATCGAGGTATAAACATTATAAGCGCCATTCAGAGTATCAAAATTGCAACAATGTTGATTCTCGTAGCTGCAAAGAAATCTTCAAGAGGAAGTGGCTACTATCTCTTTCCAAGGTCGTGACCGACAACAAAGAACGTTGCCATTTCAAATTCATAGGATCTGAAGTACTGAGACTCTTAAAAGGACTCAGTGACAGACCTGTGTTCTTCTGCATCAGTTGACAGAAAAGCCAACTAATGGAAACGATGCGTGTGTGAGAGAACCAGGAAGCATCCACAGGAATACCAACTTTCAACTGAATGAGGAAAAAGACATTTGAAAAGGGCTTTTGCAGGGATTGCTGGTTAAGGTAATGAAGCTTTTGGTAGATATTTGAATCAACAACAAGAAATTTCTCGGCTTTACTCTACTACTGTATCTAATCAGCTTTACGTGGAATTTCCCAGGACCCAGAAACTGGTTTATTGTTGGGAACAATTGTTTAGCATAGAAAGTGAACGAGATAAATAAATTTCAAGAGAATAAGTCAATGTAAATACTAGAACAATAACATCAATTCACTGAACACATTCACAAAAGAGGATTTGATATTACAGAGAATAAAATTATTACTCTTGACGCTACAGCAAAGGAATATCCTCCTTTAGTAACAGGAAATTAGAAGGTTGAAATACAAGGCACACTGGAAACTAAAGGTTGGGGATTAGGACGTTCAGAAAGATGGGGACTGGTTGGTTCTCTTACAAGGGAAAAGAGGTATACATTTCCATTTCTATTTCTTAAATCTGCTGGAAAAACAGGTTTAAAAATAAAAACAGGTTTGAAAGTTCTTTTACTAAATAAAAAACATCTCTCTCTCTCTCTCTCTCTCTCTCTCTCTCTCTATATATATATATATATATATATATATATATATATATATATATATGTGTGTGTGTGTGTGTGTGCATGTGTGTGTTTGTGTGTGTGTGCGAGCGTACGTGCGTGCATGTGCGTGTGTGTGAACGCGTTTTAGCATCAAACTTCTTCAAATCAGAATTCGACTTACCTTGTTATAAAATTCTGACCCTTACCAACCTTCATCAAAAAAGATAAAACAACATGCTTTGCCCCCTCCCCCCCAACCATTAAAAAACAAAAATACATTTCATTAAGAACCGTTCCGGTGCAGTAAGAAAGGGAATTCAACAAAAACCAATAAAAAGAGATTAGCGTCGATTAATCATACGATGCGTTGGAGGCGTTTCAGGATTAAATCTAAGTAATGACATTAACACAAAAATTTAGTCATTAAACACAAGTACCTTGGAGAAAACTCTAAACACGTGTAAGTCATTAGGAAGGATTATCTACATTTTATCTGGCAAGCTTCATTACATTAAGGAGTTCAGAAAGACAGGAGGCACATTAACATGAAAGCGAGTTGCAGAACAAAACGTATTTTCGAATTATCTTCAATTCAAGGAGCCTTCCGGTGTTTCCATGAATCCTTTAATTTAATTATGATACAGTATGCGTTTATAATCAAACAAACTCAACCGCATACGAGTATACTATAGGAAACATGAGGGTGCCATTAAAACAATTTTAAATGCTTACGAGCCACTAGATGTCGAAGCTTTTGTCGTTATATGAAGCAGTCTGAAGCTGTAAAAGTTTTATTGCAAAGGGGTTCCACCCCTTGTTCATCAAGTGAACAATAAATGGGGCAATGCATCCACGTCCTGTTTTTATTTTGGGCATGTGACTACTACCAGGAGAATTAGCTTCCTAAAGAAGGATGCGCTTGTTTCAGTCATTAAAACTGGGCTCATGATACACTAAGTTTTGTATTACTGTAACTTTAACATGCAAATATATATATATATATATATATATATATATATATATATATATATATATATATATATATATATATATACATTGTATTATATATGAAGATAAAAACTGTATGCAAACTGCAACCATATACTGTTTTCGGATACGTTTTCTGTATCCCTGTTCACTCGGACACACACACATATATGTGTGTATATATGTGTTGTCACTTTGTTGTGTTATTTTATAATTAGTCATTTTATTCTAGTTTTTGTAAAGCATATGAACTGTATTATTATCCATTTAGTTTGTTTTCCTCCTCCCCGGTGGTTTGTCTGTTTAGTACTTGTCACTAATGACCATTCTGTCTTTTCATATTTTTGTGACCGAGTGGTGCTGTCACCATGGCGGTGTCGGAGATTCTTTCGACTGAAGGAGTCAGTTGATCTCTGAGCCTTATTACTCCTGGTGACTGCTGATTTTGCTACCTAACGCCTGCTTGGATGTACTATTATTTAAAGGATTACACTTCATCCAGCCTTACCCTCGGCTCAGTAAATGTCGAGGGGCTCTCGCTTAGCCAAGGTATAAGTGAATTATATTTTTTGGATTAGTCAGGCGATCTTTGATTGGTCTCATTTGGACGTCCCGAGTTTCCTGGAGGATCATCCTTGTGGACGTAGGATCGCTGTTGGATGGGTCCTATCGAGTACCATAATTATATTCATTTGCCTTCACCACTTCCCCTCACTTTTGTCTCTGGACGCAGAGACATATAAGTATCTGAAAAGATCACGGCTATAACTCCAGTGTTACGGTGGACAGCAATATATGATTAAGGAGATCACGGCCACTGCTCCAGTGTTTCGGAGGAGGGAAATTATCACTAGATTAATTAGTTTGTAATTGATAGGTTGTTCTTACTTTCCGAATACCTTCTCCTATCTGAACCCCCTTCTCTTTGTGGATGTATCTTTGCTTTTTTCTGTCTTAATTGGGTAAGTGTGTTGGTTTATAAATCTTTCAGGTTGATTGGTGTTCATTAATAATTGTATTCCGAGGTTCAGGAATAACTTCTATCTGCATATTTCTGTATTAAATTTAAGTGTTTTTGTGGTGTTTCGTTTTCCCCCATGAATTGATTTTTGCACTATTAATATTGTTTGAGAGCTATTCCACTGACTGTGGACTTAGCTTGTGGTTGTGAACAGAGTTTGATAAGAGTTATTTAATTTTTAGTAACGGAGGAAAAGGACCGTTACAAATTGGCGACCGTGACAGGACCTTACGTTCCTGTCTGTTCACTCAGTGCAAAATTAATTCTGGGGCTTAGTTTTCTTTGAACAACATTTTTACACCTCCTCGGGTTGAGTTTGTTGCTTGTTGATATTTAGTTTTAGTCACAATGTCGACAGTTAATGTGTTAGATCTCCTGTCTGGAGAGGGGTGGCAAGCAAGGCTTGCGGAGCTTGATAAGTGAATTGGAGCAAGTAGCTCAAAATTTGGAGTTGGAGTATGATGTGTCTATTAGGAAAGGCCTATTGTTAATCCAGGTTTATGATTATGTCAGTATGGTTAAAAAGGGTGAGGTAATAACACCGAAGACTGAGGTGTCAGTGGAGGTATTGACTAAACAGATAGAACTAAAAACTTTAGAATTTAATTTAGAGAAATTTAGGGCTGAGGAGAGAGAGAGAAAGAATGTTTGAGAGAGAAATGCGAAATGCAGCTCCCTCTTCTCCTCCTGCCCTCCCGGGTAGTTTGGTAACGCCTGCCATTAATTTGGGGCAGGCCCTTAAGTTTGTGCCATGTTTCCAAGAGAACAATGTTGCGGAATTTTTTCGTCTCATTTGAGAGAATTGCAGCCAAATTGCAGTGGCCCCAGGAATACTGGACCACTCTCATACAGAGTAAACTTGTAGGAAGGGCTCAAAAGGTTTATGTAACTTTGGATGAAACTTTGTCCTCAGATTACGAAAATGTTAAGGCTATTGTGTTGAAAGCTTACGAGTTGGTTCCGGAAGCCTACAGGCAAAGGTTCAGAAATCTGCAAAAGTGTAGTGACCAAACCTTTTGTAGAGTTCGCTAGGGGAAAAGACAATTTGCGGAAGATTGGTTTAAATCGAAAGAGGTGGATGACATGGAAAAATTAAAAGAATTGTTATATGTAGAAGAATTCAAGAGGTGTGTTTCAGATAAGTTAAAAGTTCACCTCGAAGAACTGAAAATCGACAATTTACAGGAAGCCGCTATTGCTAGCGATGAATATTATTTGTCACACAAGAGTGAGTTAGGAGCATCAGGGACAAGTGTAGAACCGAAATGGGATAGGACAGGTCGAGGTGGTTATAATAAGAGTAAGACGTTTATGCGGCCTAATCATAATAATAATAATTTTACGGTACAGGAATCTGTTAATAATGTTAAACGTTTTTCTGTTAATAATGATAAAAGAGGTTATGGTTCCCATGATCCAGAGTGGAAAAAGAAGGTTACGTGTTTTTATTGTAATAAGAAAGGGCATTTGAAGAGTTCTTGCTTTGCTTTTAAAAAATCCTTGCAGGCTAGAGGAAGACCGGTGATGGGAGTCGGCAGAAAAGACAGCGATCCTGTTCCGACCAAACACAGTGACCAATGACTAACAGGCTGTTTTGAGAGGTATTTGTCTACTGGGAAAGTGTCGTCGGTCAATTCGCCCATTGAAAAGGAAGTAAGGATTTTACGGGATACTGGGGCGGCCCAGTCTTTGATCTTACGGGACGCGTTACCTAAAGATTTTTACTTTGATTATAAAGAGTTTGTTTTGCTGTCTGGTTTTCCTGATTCAGTCGAGTCTTACCCCATCGGAAATTTTCATTTGAAATGTCCTTCTTTTTCAGGAGTTTTGAAGTTGGCAGTAGTAAATAAGTTTCCGGTCAAAGGGGTTGATATTGTTTTGGGAATGACGTGGCTTTTAAGAATAAGACTTGTCCAATTTTGATCAATCCAGAAGTAGCAGTAGTTACGCGTTCTAGTGCTAGAGTTGTTGACGTTGCAACTGATGTAGACTTGAGTAGTTTGGAAAATAGTAGTAGTATTGTAGGAGATATTAATATTTTGAGAGATCATCCGAATTGGACTGTGGAAGAACTTGTTAAAGCCCAGAAAAAGGAATTTCGCGACCTACCCATTGAGTCGGGCGAAGAATCGGACTTGACTGTACCTAAATTTAGAATTATTAAGAATATTTTGTACAGGTGAGTAGGCCGATGGAGGCTGGTAACTCGGAACATGAAATATTAAGACAAATAATGGTTCCTTATATTTACAGAAATGGTTTGATGTCGTTGGCTCATGAAAGTGGTTTGGCTGGACATTTTGGTGTTTATAAGACGACTAGCAAACTCTTCGCTAACTATTTCTGGCCCAAGTTGAAAGCAGACGTTAAGAAGTTTGTTAATAGTTGTGATGTGTGTCAGAAAGTCGGTAAGCCGAATCAACCTGTTCCTAAAGCTCCTTTGTGCCCCATCCCTGTGGTTTCCGAGCCTTTCAAAGAGGTCATTATCGATGCAGTTGGTCCGTTACCGAGGACTCGTAGTGGGAATGAATATATTTTCACTATAATGGATAAAATGTCTCGCTATCCTGAAGCTATTCCCCTCCGTACCATTAAGAGTGAAAAAATTGTTGAAGTACTAACCAACTTTTTTACTAGGTTTGGGATGCCCAAGGTCGTCCAGTCAGACTGTGGGACTAATTTTGTTAGTAAATATTTCAAAGGTAAGATGAATGAATTGGGCATTAGACATGTGACTTCTTCCCCATATCATCCAGAAAGTCAGGGTGCTCTGGAGAGGTTCCATCAGACCCTGAAGTCAATGATAAAGAAATATTGTTTAACTCATGGATCCGATTGGGACAAGGAATTGCCTTATTTATTATTTGCCTTTCGGTCAGCTCCAAGTCAGTCCTTAGGTTTGTCACCTTTGATTTGGTCTTTGGACATTGTGTGCGTGGTCCTCTTGATGTGGTAAGAGAATCGTGGGAAGGTGATATCCCCGACATCAGCTTGTTAGATTATGTGACAAACTTGGGTGACAAATTGTCGAAGGCTTGGAAATTTGCCAGAGAAAATTTATTGTCTAGTCAAAGAAGGATGAAATACTTTTTTGATAGAAAGGCTAAAGTGCGTAATTTCGCAGTAGGCGATAGGGTTTTGGTACTTTTGCCGTTGCCGGGTAATTCTTTGAAAGCTTCTTTCTCTGGACCATGGAAAATTTTGAAAAAAGTTAGTGAGGTAAATTATTTGGTTGAAACTCCGGAAAGAAGGAAGCCTTTCCAATTGTGTCATGTTAACATGTTAAAAGCATATAAGGAAAGAGAGAAAGTTATTCCGATAGCAGCTATTACGGATGGTGTTTCACATAATAATAATCTTTATTCCTTTTCAGAGGGTTTTAATAATGATAATTGTGATAATGAAATTTGCTTGCCTAGTAATAAGAATTATTTGGAGAACTTTGATGGTTTAGTCTCCCATCTCAGTAGCGAGAAACGAAGGTCTTTAAGAAAACTGGTTATGGGTTATAAAGAAGTGTTTTCAGAGGTACCAGGTCGTACGTCTATTTTGGAACATGACGTGGAGGTTGGGAATGCCACCCCCATAAAACAGTCCCCTTATAGGTTAAACCCCTTTAAAGCTAAGGTAGTAGCCAAAGAAATTGACTATATGTTAAAGCATGGTTTAATAGAGCCCAGTAAAAGCCCATGGTCCTCTCCGGTAGTGTTGGTGAAAAAGCCTGATGGTGATTTTCGTTTGTGCTTCGATTATAGGAAAGTTAACGAAGTCACGCAGACAGATTGTTATCCCTTGCCTCGGATTGAGGATTGTATCGATCGCATGGGAAAATCAAAGTTTATCAGTAAATTTGACTTGCTAAAAGGGTATTGGCAAGTTCCTTTATCAAAACGGGCCAGGGCTTTATCTGCTTTTGTGACTCCACAAGGGTTATTTCAATGCCGTGTAATGCCGTTCGGTATGAAAAACGCTGCGGCTACGTTTCAACGTTTAATGAACACATTGGTGTATGGTTTAGAAGGTTGCGTTGTGTATATTGATGATATCGTAATTTATAGCGATGACTGGGAAACGCATCTGAAGCGTATTAGGGCTTTATTTGAGGTTTTAAAAAGGCTGGGTTAGTAATTAATTTGAAAAAAGTGAGTTTGTCAAAGCGAAGGTAATCTATTTAGGGCATGAGGTTGGTGACGGTAAGGTGGCACCTAAACAAGCCAATGTAGAGGCCATTGAGAAAATATCTATACCAAAGTGTCGAAAGGATGTCAGAAAATTCCTGGGTCTAGTTGGTTATTATCGCAAATTTGTAAGGAATTTTTCTGACATTGCTGATCCGCTCACTAATTTGTTGAAGAAAACTGTTCCTTTTAATTGGACTCCTGAAACGCAAAGGGCATTTGAGTGTTTAGTTAGGTGTGCTTCTTAGTTTCCCCGTTTTAAGGGCTCCGGATTTCGACCTGCCTTTTTCGCTTGCCACTGACGCAAGTGATGTCGGTGTCGGAGCGGTCTTATTACAGAACGACGAGCAAGGCGTTTCTCACCCGGTCGCGTTCTTCTCAAAGAAATTGAATTCCGCTCAACGAAAATATTCGACGGTCGAGAAGGAGACACTCGCACTCATTCTGGCTATTAATAATTTTTCCATTTATCTTTCTTCCACAGGAACTCCAATAAAGATTATGACTGACCATAACCCCTTGACCTTCATCAATAGATACAAAAATAAAAACCAACGTCTGATGCGTTGGAGCCTCATGTTACAGGAGTGGAATCTAGAATTCACTCATGTCCCGGGAAAAGACAACGTTGTGGCCGATGTTCTCTCTCGCAGCGTTGAGTAGGGGAAGATTCTTGCGGAGGGCTATGCGGATATTAAGGTAGTATCTGTATCGTTCTAGTTACGGTGTGTGTACTGTTGAAGTAGGTGCTTAGGTTTGTATTGTAAGAGTAGATGAGTGTATAACAAATATGTATTAATTATAATTTTCCTTTACAGGAGTTCTCTAAATGCCTTGGGTTATAAAATTAAGATTAGTTTAATATTGAGGTCTTAGGTAAAGGTAGAAGGCGCTACTCGGTGTTTATATTTTGTGACAATGTTTATTGTAATGAAGGTTGGTGAAGTACTTCTAATGTGTTATGGAATGAGTGTTGTAAGAAACAAATGGGTAATATCGTAAAATTGTTACTGAAAAGTATGATATAATGATGTTGGTATACAATGATGTTGGTATTTGTTGGTCTTTGGCACATGGTATAATACGCTGAGGTGATTAATTTGGTGATTAGGATATTAATCGGAGAATTTACATTGTTAGCGGACAGCTACTAATCCGGGCATTCTTGGTTTTCAGGCATAATTACGCTTCACGAAATTTTGTGTGTTAGGATTGCGCAGGGGAAAACTGTGTTGGTTTTTCTCTGTGTTGTCCAGTGTTAGTGTATGTATTCGGTAGGACACTTTTATAGTGATATAGTGTTGTCACTGTGTTATCAGGACTATTGTTCGCTGAACATTGTTGCAATGAGCGATGTGAAACAAAGTGAAACAACGTTGAGTGTGTAAATTATGACCTATGAACAGTTAGGCTATATGGAGTCCGGATTAGAGCATTGTAGCTCTTAATTATGCGTATACTTATGTGAGAGTTTTGAAGCTCTTGGGTTTAAAATAATATATTTAGCAATGGTTTTGAGGTTTTCTGTGTTATAGATTTTCCATTGTATTAATGATATTTTAATTTAGATACCTTTGTGAGCTGCATCCTTGTTCCTTTGCCACCCCTCCTGTTGGATATCAGGTTTTGTAAGTTTTATTTTTTTTTGCAAATTCATACCTTTGTTTTTTCCTTACAGGGTTGCATAAAACCTTGTGTTTGGCTTGTCGGTCTTTTCAATGACTATTTAGTTTTTTTTTTTAAATATTCCAAGTTATTTACTGTAAAAAAAAATATATATATATATATATATTTTTTTTTTCTTTTGGGAGAGGAGGTGTCACTTTGTTGTGTTATTTTATAATTAGTCATTTTATTCTAGTTTTTGTAAAGCATATGAACTGTATTATTATCCATTTAGTTTGTTTTCCTCCTCCCCGGTGGTTTGTCTGTTTAGTACTTGTCACTAATGACCATTCTGTCTTTTCATATTTTTGTGACCGAGTGGTGCTGTCACCATGGCGGTGTCGGAGATTCTTTCGACTGAAGGAGTCAGTTGATCTCTGAGCCTTATTACTCCTGGTGACTGCTGATTTTGCTACCTAACGCCTGCTTGGATGTACTATTATTTAAAGGATTACACTTCATCCAGCCTTACCCTCGGCTCAGTAAATGTCGAGGGGCTCTCGCTTAGCCAAGGTATAAGTGAATTATATTTTTTGGATTAGTCAGGCGATCTTTGATTGGTCTCATTTGGACGTCCTGAGTTTCCTGGAGGATCATCCTTGTGGACGTAGGATCGCTGTTGGATGGGTCCTATCGAGTACCATAATTATATTCATTTGCCTTCACCACTTCACCCCCTCACTTTTGTCTCTGGACGCAGAGACATATAAGTATCTGAAAAGATCACGGCTATAACTCCAGTGTTACGGTGGACAGCAATATATGATTAAGGAGATCACGGCCACTGCTCCAGTGTTTCGGAGGAGGGAAATTATCACTAGATTAATTAGTTTGTAATTGATAGGTTGTTCTTACTTTCCGAATACCTTCTCCTATCTGAACCCCCTTCTCTTTGTGGATGTATCTTTGCTTTTTCTGTCTTAATTGGGTAAGTGTGTTTGGTTTATAAATCTTTCAGGTTGATTGGTGTTCATTAATAATTGTATTCCGAGGTTCAGGAATAACTTCTATCTGCATATTTCTGTATTAAATTTAAGTGTTTTTGTGGTGTTTCATTTTTCCCCATGAATTGATTTTTGCACTATTAATATTGTTTGAGAGCTATTCCACTGACTGTGGACTTAGCTTGTGGTTGTGAACAGAGTTTGATAAGAGTTATTTAATTTTTAGTAACGGAGGAAAAGGACCGTTACAGTGTATATATATATAAATAAATAAATATATATATATATATATATATATAAATATATATATATATATAAATATATATAAAAATAAATGTGTGTGTGTAAATAAATGTTTATATATATATATATATATATATAAATATATATATATATATATATATATATATATATATATATATATAAATAAATATATGTAAATATCCATCATGTGATCACGCAGCGTTTTCTTACTAAGATTTACAAATGCAACAGCAGACAACCCCACTCCAAATTAATTGTAATTATCATGAACGTTTGAAGTATAATATGAAGAAGTGGCTTTATGGCACATGTTTACAATCAGGTTTATAGCACTGATGATCATGGCCTTCCAGGAAATTACGAAGAGAGACTCTTATTGATGGCGACCTACTTCCGATATGAATGCCACTTCATCATGAGAAATCGAAGACCAATGGCTTTTAGAAATGCCGTGTAATTTAAGTGTTAAATAGCTGTCATTAACGTCACGGAGAATACCGTGTGCTATACAGTATATCTATCTTATTCCTGTAAATTATCGGTGAATCGTTGTCATAATGAGTGGGCAAGACTATTGGTACTGCCCGAGTGTTAGATCGTATGTTGTGTTTGTTTCGCTGTTCTTTTGTTTAGCAAGCTGTTTGTTCAAGTAATACGAAACTGTAACGTAAAAATTATATATATATATATATATATATATATATATATATATATATAATATATATATATATAAAAATATATATATTACAATATATATATATATATATATTAAATATATATATATATATATATATTACAATATATATATTATATATGTAAAAAATAAGGTGACCTTTGAAAGATTTGGTCAGCAAGGGTCCATTTTGACTATACACAGCATAAAGGAAAATGCTGAACCATTTGCATACCACAAGAAGTCAAGGGTAAAGAAGCTCCTTGGCGACAGGACACGAGCGTAAAAAGTGCGATTTCAGCTTAGAACGTTCTAGAAGGTGAACCGGTTATAAAGCCAGACAGATTTTGGTGGCAGCGGTATAAGGTAGTTAGGGCAGTTAGACAGTTAGATAATTGGATAATTAGGCATGTATAAACGCTTCCGAAGAGACATAATTTATAAAGCTGGCATAAAAATAAAAAAAGCGAGAAACCAACCTCTGTTCTTAAAAAAGTCTTAAATGAAATAGGCCTCAGGAACAGCCTATTACAGATTAAATAAATAAATATGGGATATATATATATATACTGTATATATATATATATATATATATATATATATATATATATATATATATATATATATATATATAAATAGTATGTATATATATATATATATATATATATATATATATATATATATATATATATATATATATATATATATATATATATATATATATATATATATATATCTATACACAAAAAAATAATAGTTGAAAACGATTGCAAGAACTTATATTTTATGTTTGTATTTGTACTTCAACGGAATCTGATCACTATAAACACTGATTAAAGTATACATTCACCTCATTAACAATTGTAAGCCAGACTGATAACTGCGAAAATGTGGGAAGACAGAAGACCAGGTTCATAAATACGAAGAACCGGCAGTGTAATTTTTTTTATAGATACAGAGAGAGACTAAACTGGAATACTGACAAATCAGTTGAATGTCTATTAACAAGCAGTATTGGAATAGATGCAGTTACGAGGTTACGGTATGGTTATAAAATAATTATTCTAAAAAAAAAAAAAAAAGAGTATTCATTACTCTTCAGGCAAAGAGACAGTTCTTAAAAAATTTGGCTCTGACTTCCCGGAAATAATTACAGCAGTGACCTTCATTCTCGTTATGTTACTTTGTTCAAATTATCAATCAAAGTTACAGCGGCCCTTTAATTTAATGGCCAACTGGTTTCACGAGATTCGCGGAAATTGTGAACAATTATTGCATGATATAATTTACCTCTCATGAATGCAAATGTCTGCCTTTTAAGGCAATAATGAGTGAATATTTGATTAAGGATGAAAGAACATAAGTGGCTTTGATGTATTTTAATCCAATTAAATTAGACTCGAAATTCTTGAATGTTTTAATCTGCTTCCTCTTGTCCTTTTACAGCCAGATATTCAGAAAGTAATCCTCAACACTAAGGTAAAAACTTAAAGAATTTGTAATTCTTTTTACATTGGTGTTGAGGATTACCTTCTGAATATCTGACTGTAAAAGGCAGACATTAGCATTCATGAAAGATAAACTATAAATTATATCATGCAATAATTCTTCACAATTTCGGCGAATTTCGTGAAACCAGTTGGCCACTAAATAAAAGAACCGCTGCAACTTTGATTGATAATTTGAACAAAGTAACATAACGAGAATGAAGGTAACTGTTGTCATTCATTATTTCCAATAAGTCAGAGCCATTTTTTTTTCAAATCTTTCTTTTTACCTGATGAGATACGCTCTCCTTCATAGTAATGAATATTCTTTTTTTTTTAGAAATTATTTTATAACCATACCGTAATCTTAAAGGCAAAGGTTGAAGGCAACAAAGTCTTTTGTATTTAGTTTATATATTCAGGATGAATCCTCTCCTACTAGTAATTAACTAATGATGACCACTGCATTCAGTTGCACACTAAATGTGAATACACTCTAAAATTTGCCTAAAAACGTAACGTCTCATTTAGGTCAGGTAGCCTTTACATTACGCAATGTATTTATTTTACTATCTCTATCTCATTAAAATTATGGCTGCATCAACGAAGTTAAATTTCTAATAGAGTTTTCGATTTTTCTAACAATTCCTTTATTTCAAAGACAAAGGTCAGATAATAATTACTGTCCAATACAGATTTCATCTAAGGAAAGGTAGACACTCATTAATTAGTTGATGCTTCTCCTGCGCAAACCAGGTAACTGGTTAAGGAGGTCGACTGTATTCTGCCTTACCTCTTACTATGTATGTTACTGATTGTTTTCCTCGTGTAACTGGATTTTTATCTATCATTTAAAGCATTATTATGATTGTGAATTTGACCTTCAACATAATATGTTCAAGCAACTTTTTGAACTCGTGAACAATGTTCTCTGTAATTAGAAACAGCTTCTAATAAAAAAAAAAAACCCTGCTTTCAGCGCTCCAGCTAATCCGCGTGAACTCTGGAATAAATATGTTTGTTCTAAACATAGACATAATTATCTTATTGGCTTTTAGAAATGTGCCATTAAATAGTAACTAAAAACAATCCTATTTTTACAT
>NC_089781.1:14272880-14285380 GCF_040412425.1 Macrobrachium rosenbergii
GGCACCTCAAGCAATTATTTCCAAAATTCCCTCATTCCAGGAAAGCTCTTTTTCCAATTATTTCCGCATTAAAGGATTTTTAATGGAAATGTTGGACACCATCGTTTACAGATACGTTTAAAGTGGAAAGGTTAATGAATCGAGCAAATAATATAGTTCTACACATGTTATGCATCTGCTACTGACGATTTTATGAAGAAATTGTGGTATTTGCCTAACCACTGAAGAAAGCGTTTAATTATTTGAATCAAATGTAAACGAAAAAGGTATGTATACATACATACATACATACATACATACATACATATATACATATATATATGTGTGTATATATATACATAATATATATTTATATATATACATATATGTTCATTTTTTAATATCTTAAATGATCAATCGTTAAAAATAGTAATTTCATAATCAGTAGTTCACTGCACCATTGGAAATAAACGATTGGTTTAAAGAATCTCATGAACACTATAAGTTTTCCCAGCTAAACTCTGGAAAACTTGATTAACTTCCCTTTGGAAATTTTACCTTCAGGCCTATTTTAAATTACCTAAATCAAGAATTAAAGAAAACTATATACACATGGATGGTACAAAACTGGAAAATTTTTCTCTTTAGCAACTAACAACAATAAAAATAAATATACAATGGCTTACTTTGGCAAATAACCAAATACATAAACGATTTAACTGATTAGAAAAAAAGTTAATAAAAGTATAACCAATTAATGAACTGATAAGTAAAATAAATCAACAAATAGCAAACAAATATTCTGGTTGACCTTATTTTCCTGTCACGACACTAAGTGAAATCTCTAACAAATACCACCAACATTTCTTAGAAACTATGGTTAAAAAGCGTCTTGTGCCAATGTGGAAACTGATTATTCGGTGTATTAATAATCAAAATAAAGCTGAATGTATTGAAACTTTCTCCAATATTCAAAACTGAATGTATTGAAACTGTCTCCAGTATTCAAAATTTTCGAAAATATGGTTCAGTGGAATGCATTTCCTCTTGAATCTGGTTATGTATGAGCAAAATTCACTTTATCCCTAAATTGTAGCCCCTCTTACAGAGGTATACACTGGAAATGCGAGTAGCAATTAACAATTGTAATGAAAGTACGTGAACCGCAAATTAACAATGATTAATAACGCTGTGTGCCCCCAAACCCTCTGTTAGTCAAAAAAATAGATATGGGACGCGGCAGAAACTTTATTGTGTTTATAAATTGGAAAATCATTTTTGCGTGAGCATTGTACAAAATTATAACTGCTGATGACAACTAGGTTTTCATATCCGAGCTGATTTCATTACCAATGTTAATTTTCAAACGGGAATGCAATTAATTGATAAGTAAAATAATAACCGGATTTTTCCCCATTACGATGCATTAAAAGTAATACATTGAAATTTTCCTTGATGAAGGCTGCGGTTGTTTTAAAATTAAAGACCATCTTCTAGTTAGATAAACATAGATTAGTGTTTAATTTGGTGTTTCTGAGAGGAGTACGAAATACGGGATAACAATATGCTAAGTAGAATGTGTTACCACTTAAGAAACTGTTGATACAATGATAATCAGACGAAAGTGATTGATTAGTTTCATTTAAGTCTTACGGAGTCATTAAGTCCATTGTTGGGGGGATTTCGTTTTAACCAAGGCAGCCTTTGCAATCGTATATGAAGGAAAGCGATTAAAAAAACAGTTTTGCTTTGAATCGAAAACAGTTGTTTAACATGAAAAAAAAGTAGAGTTCTCGCGAAAACGAAAACGTTCCCATTTCCTATATTTTTTCTGAACCAAGAATTTATGCTGTCGACTACCCAATAAACAATACAAATCAACATGTGATCTTCGTGAGCCAAATTTTATTCTCGCTGCACTGCGTTTCGAATGAAATTTTCCAGGCATACGACTCTGTAGAGCGAATGGAAAGCCTCCGTATTTTGTCCCCTCAAAAGAAAGACAACAAAAACTATGCAGTTTCATCCGGTTTTGTTTTGGGATTTACAGCTTTATCCTGGGGACTGGTTTGATGGTAACAGAAATTTTTGCATATAAATGGGGGTATGATGTATCACTCACCATAGAACAGCAATTTTTTTTACGAAAGAATTAGTTTTTCTTTCAAAGTATTGGAAAATAAAAAACATAGAGTATATGATACCTGAAAGGCCTCCAGCCAAACTACATAAATTTCAGAGGACTTTACAGTGCACAATAATGAAAAAAAGATAATTCGAAAATAAAATTCTTTAGTGTTTGATCGTACGTATGACATTACTTTACGTCAGAACGGTTTCAACTATCTAAAGGATGCCCAGACAGAGAACCCAATTGTATTCCGACCGCATTTTTTATCCTTTGGCCTTGGAACTATTTTAAAGTTTTCTGAAACATTTTTCTTATATATATAAAAAAAGATTTAACAATCAATATGATAATATAAAGGCGTTGAAAGGTAAAACTATTAAAAAATCTTGTTCTTTTGAAAGGTAAAACTATATAAAAACTTGATCTTTTTCCCTATATCTTTAGAGATAAAACGGGATCATTATCATATTCTACAATGAGAGTAAAGGCACAAGATTTATGATAAAATAGATTGAATCTTCTAAAGAAGATAAAGAAATACCGTTTTTCCGTACATAATGAATATGAATTCCTGAACTGCAACTTTAGAAAAACCTCAAGTATGAAATATGAAGACAATTCAGAGTAGGAAATGCTCTTCGTATCAAATTTACTGACGTGTTACGATTTCCAATACTCGTCGTCTGACCCGGAGTGTACACATAAATATCCCGGTAACGATCGAAGTAAAAAATGGGTTTCCGGTGAAGATTTCGACCCAGAACGAAACTCCTGCGGATGATGGGACACCTTTTGATCTTCTTTTTTTTTATTGCCTTTCTGTCTGCTTAGTTGTATATTAGGGAACAATACTATCATTATGATTATTGTTATGCCGTTATTCTTCTTCTTGCTAAACAAAAACTTCCCATTGCTTAAATGGTTTCATACTGTTCATTGGTAAATAGACATAACCTAACACTGACAAGTGCCATACAATAAAACAAAGAATAACTATTCTAAAAAGAATAAAAATCTGCAAATATGACTACCATTTTAGAGAGAGAGAATTTCAAAACCAGTGTGAACCAAAATCAATATCAGCTTTATGACCGAAAACTTCCCGAAATGGAAGTGTCTCAATGGCGTTAATTTAAAAGATCAAAATGGACTCTCTTTTTAAGAATCTCTTATGCTGAAGAAAGTCACTGTTGCATTACTGACGGAGTAGATCCCTAAACAACAGAAAAAATGCCTTGTGTACGACTGCACTTACTAGAAAATCTCTTAAACTTAATCAGTTACTGGACAAAAAAACAAGCAAAATTTGTTTTTATAAAAACAATCAATAATGGGGGCTTATATTCATTAGTGAATTCATTCCAGTTAGTGAATCTCATTCTAATATATTAAGAAAACGGTGCCTTCACTTCATGAACAGATATGTCATTAGAAAATGCAGTAAAAGTTCGTCACTTACTGTAACCAAAGTTAAATGACGTTTAAGAAAACAAATAATATACCTGAAATCCCAGGGCCAATACTTTCCAATGCAGATAAGCGATAAGTGAAAAAAAAAAAAATCTGATTATTCTCATCGTACATGAAAACCAGCAACTTTCCAATGAATCATTCTCCAGTTCCACTTCTTTTAAATCAGACAGTGACGTTATGCTCATTCAATTTATGCATCCAGTTATATTAAGTGGCCGATACCTCACCGATATCCAAGAAGCTGACACTCCAGGCCTGTTGAGTCTCAGCAGTAGACAAAAATGAATGGTGGTGGTTCCTTCAAATAGATTGAAATTAATGTCTTCCTCTTCCCCAAACCCTACAGCGACAGTTACTTCTTAGAGAACTGGCAAGGGAGGTATAGGTCTCTACGTAGACTTGCAATGTCTTTGTCTTTTTGTACAGGCTTATAGAATAATAATGATATTATACTCACACTTTATCTTCTGCAATGTACACCCAGAGGAAACGAAAGGGACAAAGTAAACCAGCCACAAGTAAAAGTGGGCACATCCATAAACAATAGTTCTCATCTAAAAGTGACAGTTGTTGGCTGGAATTACCGCAGGTGAAAAAGCAATGTTACTTTCAAAGAAATCACTTCATTCTAACGTCTTTACCTAGAACCATATAATTACGATATTCTGTTAATTACTGTTAGCAAAATGGAACTACTAGGGAACCATATTGCAAGCCTACTGTTCGAGTGCTGCTACAAAGCCATGAGCATGTCTGAAGGTAGGCTATATGACTGAAATACCTTGATAATCTTTGAGGTTACTGAAAATATATTCTCATTAATTTTCCAAGTATGAAACCTGCGTACTTTCGGAGAGTACATCATTTAAAATACTAAATTATCTTTTTCCTATTTTATATCAAGATATGAAAAAGATATCCTTTCACGTCATACCGAATTAACTACGATTCCTTGAGCGTTAAGTTTCTAATGTATTCACGACTTAATAATATAAATGGAGCATGCTAACAGAGTAAAAGCCCCTTTACCATATCATTTCATAAGGAGTAAGTTTAATATCGTCTAATTATCGAAAAAGCATTTATCTTTGAAGCCTTTCCCATTAGATAAATCATACTTTAAGGCAACGTTTCTTCTCCGAACGAATCACCGTTATCAGCATAATGACTTAGTTGCGTTGCTTATACAGTGATTATTATTATTTTTTTTTAATAGTCAGTATCTCGAAACGTCGCATTTCTCTTCCATATTCTCTTTCCGATTATTAAAAAAAAAAAAAAAAAACAAGTAAAAAATGCGCAAAGTATCTTCGGTGAAATCGAGTTTTCTGTACAGCCGCTACAGCGTATAATCAAGGCCACCGAATATAGATCGATCTTTCGGCGGTCTCTGTATAATGCTGTATGAGCCGCGGCACATGAAACTTTAACCACGGCCCCGTGGTGGCCTATCCTATATCGTTGCCAGAGGCACGATTATGGCTAACTTTAACCTTAAAATGAAAACTACTGAGGCTAGAGGGCTGCAATTTGGTATGTTTGATGATTGGAAGGTGGATGATCAACATACCAATTGCAGCCATCTAGCCTCATACGGACAGAATAAAGTGCTGACGAACAGACAAAGCCGGCACAATAGTTTTATTTAACAGAAAACTAAAAATGATGCTCACTACCAAAAAATACTTCTATGATATTGGACTTATTGGGAAATCTTTTGAGAAGGAGATAGCTCAAGCACCGCCCATCCGAAAGCAGTTTGTCGAAAATGTTCCTAAATAAAAACCAAAACCAAGAATCGAGAAAATGTTTGTGTGTTACCGCCGGATACGACCGGTTGCAGTTCCAAGAAGTCGCTGGGAAATATTGGCAACATCTCTTCCCTCGAGCATTTCTGTAATTGCTGGTGAACTTTCCGAAAATATTTTTTTTAAATGTTGCAACGAATATTGCGAATATAAGCAGTTGAAAAAAGACGGTATTACAAATTATTCGTAGTATTTACTTATAAAAATTTCAGTGAATTACAGTGCTGTCTGTTTTTCAAATGGAATAAATTCCGGTATGTTTTTATATAATTATAAATTAAAATCGTTTTATCTCTTCATTAAAGGCAAAAGTCTGTGATGCTACCCAGATTTTGTTATTCCAGTAACATCGGTACGTGTCTTTCAAACCACAAGGTTTGTTCTTCCAAGTTTTTTTTTTTTTATTTTAGGGAGCAGAATACTCAAGTTACATCCTTTTTTTCTCCAAAAAAGTGAAGTCCCAATAATAACATCTTCTTTTCCTGCTAAGATTTGTGCATTGGATTATCATATAAGAAATATATCTTCTATATATAAAAACAAATATATATAATACATATATATACATACATATATATATATATATATATATATATATATATATATATATATATATATATATATATATATATATATATATATATATATATATATATATATATATATAATATATAAAGTACATTTATACCTAACTTGTTTACCTTTATCAATACAAGATAAAAATAATACTTCCTGAAAAACGCTTAAGCAAAAACATAACAGCCTAATCTATAACAACAACATCTAAGAAGTCAAGACCGTGGTATCATTAGTTAAATATCAAGAAGCACAGTGAGAGCTAACTTCTCTTAACTTCCGGAAGTTTGGAAAAACTCTCCAGAAATAAACCACGCGAAGCCAGGGAAGACCCTACCAAACTCGGTAAACTAGAGAATTCCATAGATTTTAAGAGACGTCCTCTAAATGCTACTAATATAATTCAATAACGAATAAGAAACTCCCGATTTAAATACAAAAAGACGGGGGGAGGGGGAGTTGGCATGAGGGTCAGAATAAAAATTTAAAAAGATTTCTCTTTTTCTCACTGAACACGAATAAAAAAGATTGACGTACTTTAATAAATAACTAATCATAAAGACATCGAGTCACAAGTTACCCACGGAATTATCATTTTTTTTTTTAATCGAGTACCATTCGTTTCAGTGGCTAAGTTCCGAGAATCCTAAGTTAAGTATACCTTAGTTTAACCAGACCACTGAGCTGATTAACAGCTCTCCTAGGGCTGGCCCGAAGGATTAGACTTATTTTACGTGGCTTAGAACCAACTGGTTACCTAGCAACGGGACCTACAACTTATTGTGGAATCCGAACAACATTATGACGAGAAATGAATTTCTATCACCAGAAATACACTCCTCTAATTTTCATTGGCCGGTTCGGAGAGTCGAACGCTGGGCCAACAGCGTGCTAGCCGAGAGCTCTACCCACCCCCCAATGAAGAATCATCCTGAATCCTACATTACACAAGTCCACGAGAGTGACATTTGACATGTGTTGCCAGACTACCTATTCATGAGATAATGTTAATATTTGAAAAAAAAAAAAATAAAACATATTATCATTTATATCCCGCATACGAGTAAATTATATCAGAGGGCAATCCTGGCAAAATATTATTCAGTTTTGTACTTTTCAATATCTAATATGTTTTCGTGAAGAAATATTAAAAAAATAATCTAGCATTTACTAGCCAACTCCTTTTCTAAATTTGCATTCTTTTCATACGCCTTTTCTGGGCCAATACAGATTTTCGTACAAAAACAGAGGAAATCATTTTGTCCTCATAGTGTACTCAGCTCGCAGCTTAATTACAAGAAGGAAGCCCTTTGATACAAGGTGCTTGAGTCCCAAGCAAAGGCATATCAAAAGCCCACTTCAAAAGGCCTTTTGATGCTGACCTTTCTTTGCCGGCCTTGAGACGCGGTTCATGATAATACTGGTAAAGCCTCAGCCTTCGTTCTTCGTTTGCCTCCTTTTTGTTTTTTTCTTTTTTGGGGGGGTCTTGAATTTATGTATATGCAAGGCTATTAAGTGGTCTAGTATATCTCGCTGTACTATGTCCTTAGGGTGTACATATTTATCTACTGCTGTTTTAGTTTCAAAGATGTAACTTACGAGGAGATTTATATCTTTATACCTTACGTATGCATTAACCAACTCGTCTCTTGTCCTCTTCCTTTGGTTATTCGCGTAAAAAATTACAATTCTAAGCATAGCTGGGTCGAAATTATGGAATATTTTGAAGAGACAGTGTCCCAAAGGACAACTCTTCAACATATATTTATTTAGTTTGTTCATTACTTTTTATATTCCTTGTCGGCGATTTTCCTGATGCAAATTAGTAAATTCGGTACAAAACATACTATGGTTTCTCCAAACTTCAGAGGATTCGGTAAAACATGCCATGGCTTCTCAGCTTACAGCCATTCAAAAGAAACGTGTACATAAATGCAAGAAACACACTAAGACACTCTGTGAAATTTCCACAGAACATTTATTCAGAGGCACTAATTCCCGAGTATTCGAAATCTGACAGGCAGAACATGCTGTTTTGCTGTTTGTAATATGTTAACATGTACTGAACATTGATGGTTTGCCGAGAGCTAGCAGCAAGGCAGCTCGAAACAATTTCTCTTGGACGAGGGCCTCGTCCGCGTTTGACCGGTGAATCAATTAGAGTTCAATTTGCATTGCTCTGTCTAGCAGCTCTCTCGGGGTACAGACTAATTTCATTCAGGTACCTGAGTTTTTATAACCAGCCTACAAGTGGATTCTTAAATGACGGCCATTTGAAGTGAATGACACAAAATTCGTAACACGGGCGCAAGTTTATTTTATAATCTGCAACGTGCGTTATAACTATGCACTATCAAAGGTGACAATATATTCAAGGTCTATATCCTTGCCCTGAGATACTTATATTCCCTCGTATCCGCACACACAGGTATGTATAACAGTACACACACATATATATGTATGTATGTATGTATGTATGTATGTATGTATGTATGTATGTATGTATGTATGTATGTATGTATGTATGTGTGAGTATAAAAATTTTTCTTTGCCTGTCATGGGTTCTCGTGGCTTGATAAAGCTTCTTGCCGTTGTGATATTTCCCAGTCTCTAGAGGCATCCTGATGATCACGGTCTCTTGCATCTGTGCAATAGCAGTACTTCAGTCTTTGTCAATTTGAGTTAAACGAAAACAAAACCGTAAAAATATTTCATAATTAAAAAGAATTAGCGGCGTTAGTCTCCGAATTTATTGTTTATCTGGTCGAATATCTATTCATTATACCCTTAACTAATCATTTTTGCAAGCGCAAGGATTCACCACTGCTATTCGTGGCAATAAAGAACGACAATACTTTTATTATTTGCATTCATTACACAGCAAATATAAAATGTTAATTACTGGGTGATGCAACAAATGAGAAAATGTTGAATAAATACATGTTAGTACGAGAAAAAATATTAGAGGCCATCTGATACGTAATTTATGAACAGTTTTGCTCTTTAAAATAACATATTATAATACTAATACTTATTTATGATAATTTTCAGCATCTAATCCTTTGGAATGTTCATTAAATCCGTCCCCCAAGACCAGCAAAATACTATTCGTATCTGTTCATGCAAGAACTTGACCAATGATGCGAATGATGTTTGTTCTCTGTATCATATACCATCATATCATCATCTTAATAACTGCGAACTGTGACCACTGATAAATAAAAATTAAATAAAAAATAAATAAATATATAAATAAAAATAAGTAAAAATAAATGAAAATAAATAAATAAAAACAAATATATAAATAAAAATCAATAAATAAAAATTAAAAAAATAAATAAATAACAAGAAACAAAAATAAAAATAAATAAAAATAAATAAATAAAAAATATATAAATATATAAATGAAAATAAGTAAAATAAATAAAAATAAATGAAAATAAATAAATAAATAAAAATAAATAAATAAAAAATAAATAAATGAAAATAAATAAATAAATATTTATTTATCTTTATTTATTTATTTATTTTCATTTATTTATTTATATTGATTTATTTATTTTTTTTATTTCTAATTGGGCTTACATTACCTCCCTTAAAGGTCTTGAAATGTTTATAAATATCGCTATATCGGATATAAGGATAACAATGATTGAATTTGCAGTAAAATTTATGTGCAAAATCCTTAAATCTGAACAAATGGTAGCACTTAATATATTTAAACTAAATTTGAAACGCAATATATTTCAACAACATAATTGGTGTGATTCAATTTAGGATAATTTAATAAATCGATAGGTATTTCCATGTACAAAAACTCTGCATTTGGATTAATGAACGCTATTTCATTTACACGATTTCATGATATACATAATATTAAAATATGTATTAGTTCAATTCATTATTTTTCTCTATACACCTGTCTATGTATCAATATTACACAAACACATATAAATGTACATACACATACACAGACACGCATGGACACATGCATACACAGACATACATGCATACAAAAAATTTAACCGGATTTTCAAGCTGACGACAAATCTTCAGTATTCAACTGGTAGTTGAAAAGGGAAAGGTCAAAGTGTTTAATTTTTTCAAGGCATCACATTCCTACCGTCAACAGTGAAATGAACTAAAATATATGAAATATATGTACGTACAAAGACCCCCGAATAGGCTAATATAAAAAAAACTCAGTAATATAAGAGTTTCTACAGTAAGCCGCAAGTCAGGCTGGTCAAACATTCTCTGCCAGCGAAACATGAATAATTTAGATTCTGGCTTCTCAACTCTGAGTATTGTGGATACAAGCGGCTCTTTTGTTCTCGTAAAATAAATGCAAATTTGCTTCCTGGAAGTTATCATTTGAGAACAATGAGAAAGGGATTTATTATCAAGTATCTGCGGAAGAGGATTCCTCCTATGTTGGATTTTATATTTCTCGTGTTCGTAAACTTCCTTTCCTTTTAAGCATAATAATAAATATAGCTATGTTACAGAGTATTTTAGATTTTATTTAATATCTGATGCCAGTGTTTTCGCATGAGTAATGGAACTTTATAACGTCAATTTACTTGTGAGAGTGAGAGAGAGAGAGAGAGAGAGAGAGAGAGAGAGAGAGAGAGAGAGAGAGAGAGAGAGAGAGAGAGAGAGAGAACGTTCGCTGGGGTGGATGTAGGATATTCCTAGTAATAATAACATACTATATAACTGAACTTTATAAAATTTGACTATAATTAAACTATAATTCAGTCTTCAGATGAATACTACACGGGAATTCTATATCATATTTGTATTAATTCGCGAACTTTGACCACGCGACCTTTAACTATCTCGGTTGCATGATATAAAAAAGTAACAGGAAATTTTTGTGCTTCCATATTAACATAAAAATTCCCTAATAGAAGTGGTTTATCCCAACAACATCCCCTGAGTCGCAATTAGCATTCCTGGCAGACATAATATGTTATAATTTACAAATTCTTACCTCAATCCAATGTCCAAACCTATGGCATTAGTGACCTCTGTCGTATAAACTGTACACCTGGGCCATGAATTTAATCTTCTATTGTCTTCTAACTAAACTCGTTTTGCAAACTAAATAACTGGAGGTATTATTTTCTGTATTGATTTTTAAGTGTCATTTAAGTTTATATATCCAAATATTTTCAAATACAGTTTGCCAAGGAACTTCATTTTTTGTTTGATGCGTCTGTTGCTTAGTAAGATTTTGTGAAAATTAATAAACGCAGAATATTTAGTGGACTTGGGTTATGCTTGCCCTGGTGTTCATGAAACAAAAACGAAAATTATTCACAGCATTAAGGCAATTATGCTAAATCACCTCTGGGAAAGTTTACAATTTATATAAGGATATTTTTTACAATGATAATGTATATGATATCTTTTTCTTTAATGTATAGTTATCATCGTAACTTTGATAAAAAAAGGGATAAAATATCGAGGGTTGATACTGATATCTGTCTTTTCGTTTTCGGAATGCAAAGCAATGGTCAAGATTCCTGGAACATGCTTTGGGGAAAAGAAATATTTATCGGTCTTCAGTGGTATTCCAGAACTCCAAAATATTGGAAAGTCAAAATTAGCGACGGAGGATTTGGCAGGCGTGGGTTTTGGAGGCCCTGTATTGTAAGCCTTCATTTTCTTTTGTATTACATTCTAATTCTATATTTCTTTTTAATAGGATGTTGCGCAATTAGAACCTCAAATGTTCAAGCGACAATGCAATGCACTACCCTAAAACAATTCACCTTATAATTTACTAACTTATTTATATTTTTATTTCTTAATTTATTACTTTATCATTTTTTTTTTCTTCTTTCTGTATTTCTTATTATCTTTTATTACTTATTTCAAGTGAACGCTTTATTTTTTGGAATCTTGAATTTCAAGTCAATAATACACTGTAGGGTTGTTCCATTAGGATAGTTTTATCCTCTGAATAATAATAATAATAATAATAATAATAATAATAATAATAATAATAATAATAATAATAATAATAATAATAACAGGATTACGTTTCCTTTGATTTGTGCTGTCGATGGGGCACTCTTACACTGCTGAACCCCAAAAATAATAAATAAAAAAAATAAAGCTACTTATGGTTTCATCTAAAAATACTCGATCATTGCTTTTGAAGAGTCGCTGAAAGCTTCCTTGCACCACCTACCATTTAACCACCATCCATCACAATTATTCGAACATACCATATGAACCAGCCAGTTTCATTCTTCAGTCATACATACTTTCGTTGTTTCACATTTTCAGCTTAAAATGCCCTATTTGTATTGCATTTGTTAGGGTTTCAAAATGCAGGAAATAGACATTGTGACTTAACAGAGCTTTAGTATGCGAGTAAGCAAAGATATCCATAACGAAGCTAAGGTAAATATATGTAATTTGAGAGAGAGAGAGAGAGAGAGAGAGAGAGAGAGAGAGAGAGAGAGAGAGAGAGAGAGAGAGAGAGAGAGAGAATTTTTGTTGTTGAGAATATAAGGTTC